>NW_028324164.1:154166-308333 GCF_054372755.1 Phalangium opilio
CTATCAGGGCGCTCCCTATCCCGTGACCTTTTTAGTGGAGGGTCCCCGACAAATACTTTTGACACCCCTCCACCCACTACTTGATCTAAATAATACCTCCTATACTCGCAACGAGACTCTAATGTTTGGGGTTTTGGCATGGTCTAAAGTGTAGTTTACAGGTCGACGTTCCAAACTCGAATGACGCGGCTTGGCCTAAACTATTCCTTATATCAATGTCTATAGTATCAAAGTAACGTTTAGCAACTTAAACGTAATGAGGAGAGTTAAATGATTTAGTTTTAGTCGAACCGTGAGGTTTTTCGCTGTCTACGCCTAATATACGAAGTAGCGGGGCTACCGTATCGCCTATAAATTCATTAGCTACTATATCGGAATAAATAAACAATTGGTCGGGAACATAATAATTTAAATTAGCGGGAACAGAGCTTCTATACGATTGGCTGGTTTTATCTGAAGGGCAAGAGAAAGATGTACTTTGGCCTTTTGGGGTTTTAAATCCTAATATCCTTTTCAAAGTGGGAGAAAGAACAAGATACCGTTAGGTTGAATAGTTAAAGAAATGTAATCAGAGAGGGGATCCGAATCAAATTTAAACTTTGAACCGTATTGAAAGCCGCTTAATCCATAAGCTATTTGTTTAAGGAGGGCTTCTAATGATTTGTAGTAACCCCCGGGAACTATAAAGTCCTCGACTTTAACAATAGGCTGTGATTTTCCGTCCCGACCTTTTTTATTTTCATGCGAGACCACCTGCACGTGACCTTCCTCACTGGGTATGTTAAAAAAGGACATTGGGTATAAAACTTCTACAAGAGCAACCTCCCAGTCATCCCCGATCAGCTCTATAGCCTGGTAGTGTAAGAGGAGGTCTTGTTGTTGTCATAAATTTTCATGCTAGCGTTGCTCGGTAGCGTTAGGTAAAAGGGAGACTGCATCTTTAGCCGGAATCCAAGAATTCATAGAAGGGGGATAGCCTAGCCACTTTACAAAGAGCTCCTTTTGTCCTCTCCTAGTCCGCTTACGAATTACTTTCTCGATCTTGTACGTCTCTTAGCTACCGACTGAAGTTCCATCCCGTAAAACACCCCCTTTATTGGTTCCCCGTTTAAATCTTCTAGTTTGAATACCGGAGGGCGTCTGTCAACTTTTCCCTCTATTTTAAAAACCTCTATTGTGTAAGTTCGCTCGTACCCTTTTTCAAAAATCATCTTATTCCTACTTACTCGGACGTATTCGCCCACCTTTAATTTTCTCCCGTAAACTTTCTTTTCGCTAAAGTACTTTCCGTAAACATTTTTAAAAACCTGAAGGACATTGGTGCCAGTAACTTCCAAAGGAGTCATTTTTATCGCGGAATGCACCGAGTTATTGTAAACATTTACCAGGTCATCTAAAACATCTATATATCTATTGGTATTCTTTTCTGTAAAATACCTCTACATGCGTGACTTTAAAGTTGGATTTAATCTTTCTACCATACACGCTTTTATATCGTCATTCTCAGTTGTAAAAAATATAACCCCTTTCTCCTTCAAGTATCCTTGTAATTGGGAATTTCTAAATTCGGTACCTTCATCCGTCTGTAGCTTCCTAGGAACCCTTTCTCTAAAGACAGACTTAAAAGCCTCAACCGTTTCAACACCGCTTTTTGATTTTAAAGGTACGGCCCAAGCTCTTCTGCTAAAGCAATCTATTACGGTTAATATGTATTTGTACCCGTCGTTGTACTGGCTCAAAGAACGCATGTCGTTCAAATCCGCCTGATATTGATCCCCTATGTTAGTTACAACCACCTTGTTTCTTTTAAACTTTCTAAAAACTCTCTTATGTAAAGTGTACGCGTCTTTTCCCTTTAACCAATCTAGTACTTGTTTCTTACTAATCCCCTTTAATTTTACTGCTAAATATAATTTTTCAGCACCCCCGAAACTGGCGGGGTGGGAAGGGTTAAAGTAGATACCTTCTAAAATTTTGGAGATTTTACGTACGCTGCCCATTTCGGAGACTCGGTTTTAAGTTTTTTAGCCGCTGACTTGACACTAACTTTAGGAGCTCTAGTTCTTTTGATTTTAATTTGTTGGGGTATTGTATACGAGGCTAGAGAGGAAAAACTAGAAAGTAGGTTTGTAAATGCGTAAAAACCTCTAGGTTTTGGGTCTTTGTTAGAGGAAGGCTTGACAAATTCTAAAGCTATATCTCTAATATTCGAGCCGGGTATTATTGCATCATTAACTATAGCTTCCCCACTATCTGTCCACCTAAGCTTTTCAGGGGTAGTGGACAACTGATCAACGATACTTTGTACATGCCCTATATATATTTAAGGGGGATATCGTCTAACCAAGCCAAGTTATAATTAATAAAAACTGTCTTTGTAAACAAAGACTTTAAAGTGTAAAAGATAAGGTTTGAAAATGAACTGCCTGAAGTAACAGATATTAAAATTTTCACTTTTGAAGATATCATTATAAAACATCAATTATTTTAAAAAATTCTTATCTTACTTTTTTTCACCAAAATTACTTCGGGAAAGTATTTTAAAAAGGAACATGCGCGTTATTTTGAAAATACTACGGCTTTACATTTTATTTTTTATCAAAAATTTAAAATTAGGTAGAAAATTCGACCCTATAACGAGAGAAAATCGTTGAGAGCTTATAAAATATAAACCGTATTAAAACTTTACAAAACGTATTCTTAAATTGTAAAGCTTTCAAAGTATTAAATATTAACGTGCTGTGTTGCTCTCAAAGATCACGATCAATCTACAGATCTTTTCGACACTAATAACAAAATCACAAAGAAAAGGCCTATATTATTTTCCGCTTCGCAATATTTTCAATTTTAAAGTATAAAAATTTAAACTCTTCAAGAGAAATCTTTTCAGATATCCAAGCATTTGAATCTCCTAGAATCAAATGTTAGTTGAAAGTAAAACCAGTACCAAGATAGTATCCCTTAAACCCTTCTAGGTGACAACTACTATTGAGGACAAAATACTTGGGTAAATATTGCTGAAAAATATTTTGCAAAAATGAAATTTTGGTGAAAAAAAGTAAGATAAGAATTTTTTAAAATAATTGATGTTTTTAAAGTGGCCTTTACACGCTCAATGTTTTGCACAAATAAAGTGGGGGACATTTATAAAATTCATCATCTAATAAATTATTTCCAAGACTTTTCACTAATTGTGCAAAAAAAACCTATCATGATATTGAAAGCTCAATATATAGAACAAAAATTCAAAATTTTATTGGACAAATATATTGATCATATTGCACACGATTTATTCAATTATATTGAATATATTTTATCACAATAAAAAAAGTTGATGTTGAGTCCATGGACCGTGTACAATTTTATTGACCAAACACAACATATAAATCGTTAAATACACAGACTTAAGTTTTATTCGAACGCGAAATATTGTTCGTATTTTGAATAACATTTTGAGCAATAAAACTCACTCATTATATATGGTCAGTTTTTTTACGCAAATATTGTCCAAAATTTACCGCAAATGATTTTCCATTTCCTAAAACTTATTGTAGCATTATATTTTAACTTTGCACCAATATTAGTCTGGATAACGTTCTAATTATAATTTGTAACTTAAATAACGGGCCCCACGTTTTTTGCACAAATTATGTAGCGTGTAGGGTGCCCTATAATGATGTCTTCAAAAGTGAAAATTTTAATATCTGTTACTTCAGGCAGTTCATTTTCAAACCTTATCTTTTACACTTTAAAGTCTTTGTCTACAAAGACAGTTTTTATTAATATCTGTCACTTCAGTCTTCTTATTAATTAAAATTGTTTAGAAAATATGGGAGAAAAAGTCTTAGGGCGTTGCGCGTTCATCGGTAATCTAGCTTAATTACCAGTCGTCGGTAATGCGACTAAATTACCAGTCGTCGGTAATGCGACTAAATTACCAGTCGTCGGTAATGCGACTAAATCACCAGTCGTCGGTAATGCGACTAAATTACCAGTCGTCGGTAATGCGACTAAATTACCAGTCGTCGGTAATGCGACTAAATCATCGGTCGTCGGTAATCTAGCTTAATCACCGGTCGTCGGTAATCTAGCTTAATCACCGGTCGTCGGTAATCTAGCTTAATCACCGGTCGTCGGTAATCTAGCTTAATCACCGGTCGTCGGTAATCTAGCTTAATCACCGGTCGTCGGTAATCTAGCTTAATTACCGGTCGTCGGTAATCTAGCTTAATTACCGGTCGTCGGTAATCTAGCTTAATTACCGGTCGTCGGTAATCTAGCTTAATTACCGGTCGTCGGTAATCTAGCTTAATTACCGGTCGTCGGTAATCTAGCTTAATTACCGGTCGTCGGTAATCTAGCTTAATTACGGGTCGTCGGTAATCTAGCTTAATTACCGGTCGTCGGTAATCTAGCTTAATTACGGGTCGTCGGTAATTTAGCTTAATTACGGGTCGTCGGTAATCTAGCTTAATTACGGGTCGTCGGTAATCTAGCTTAATTACGGGTGGTCGGTAATCTAGCTTAATTACCGGTCGTCGGTAATCTAGCTTAATTACCGGTCGTCGGTAATCTAGCTTAATTACCGGTCGTCGGTAATCTAGCTTAATTACCGGTCGTCGGTAATCTAGCTTAATTACCGGTCGTCGGTAATCTAGCTTAATTACCAGTCGTCGGTAATGCGACTAAATTACCAGTCGTCGGTAATGCGACTAAATTACCAGTCGTCGGTAATGCGACTAAATCACCAGTCGTCGGTAATGCGACTAAATTACCAGTCGTCGGTAATGCGACTAAATTACCAGTCGTCGGTAATGCGACTAAATCACCAGTCGTCGGTAATGCGACTAAATTACCAGTCGTCGGTAATGCGACTAAATTACCAGTCGTCGGTAATGCGACTAAATCATCGGTCGTCGGTAATCTAGCTTAATCACCGGTCGTCGGTAATCTAGCTTAATCACCGGTCGTCGGTAATCTAGCTTAATCACCGGTCGTCGGTAATCTAGCTTAATCACCGGTCGTCGGTAATCTAGCTTAATCACCGGTCGTCGGTAATCTAGCTTAATTACCGGTCGTCGGTAATCTAGCTTAATTACCGGTCGTCGGTAATCTAGCTTAATTACCGGTCGTCGGTAATCTAGCTTAATTACCGGTCGTCGGTAATCTAGCTTAATTACCGGTCGTCGGTAATCTAGCTTAATTACGGGTCGTCGGTAATCTAGCTTAATTACCGGTCGTCGGTAATCTAGCTTAATTACCGGTCGTCGGTAATCTAGCTTAATTACGGGTCGTCGGTAATTTAGCTTAATTACGGGTCGTCGGTAATCTAGCTTAATTACGGGTCGTCGGTAATCTAGCTTAATTACGGGTCGTCGGTAATCTAGCTTAATTACCGGTCGTCGGTAATCTAGCTTAATTACCGGTCGTCGGTAATCTAGCTTAATTACCGGTCGTCGGTAATCTAGCTTAATTACCGGTCGTCGGTAATCTAGCTTAATTACCGGCCGTCGGTAATCTAGCTTAATTACCGGTCGTCGGTAATCTAGCTTAATTACCGGTCGTCGGTAATCTAGCTTAATTACCGGTCGTCGGTAATCTAGCTTAATTACCGGTCGTCGGTAATCTAGCTTAATTACCGGTCGTCGGTAATCTAGCTTATTTACCAGTCGTCGGTAACCCTTAATTGGTAATCTAGATTAATTACCCCTTAATTGGTAATCTAGATTAATTACCCTTAATTGATAATCTAGATTAATTACCCTTAATTGATAATCTAGATTAATTACCCTTAATTGGTAATCTAAATTAATTACCCTTAATTGATAATCTAGATTAATTACCCTTAATTGGTAATCTAGATTAATTACCCTTAATTGGTAATCTAGATTAATTACCCTTAATTGGTTATTTAATTAGTAACCCTTAATTGGTTATTTAATTAGTAACCCTTAATTCGTTATCTAGTTTAATTACCTCTAATTGATAATTTATTTTAAGAACGTTTAATTGGTAAACTACTTTAATTACTTAAATTCGTAATCTAGTTTATTTATCTTTAATTGTGAGTCTAGTTTAATTATCTCTTATTGATAATCCAGAATAATTAGCAGGGAAAAGTTAAAATGTTTATTAAGCTAGTCTGAATTTGACTATATCCGCGACAATTTAGACCCGTGTGTTTTGAAGGCGTCGCTGTAGCGGCCGCGTCAACGTCACTGCAGCAATATTAAAGCCGTCTTATCTCACTATCGATAGGCCATTCCAACCAAAAGGCATTAAGAAGAAACAATCGGATTATTATGAGGCAACTATACGTTAAAAAAGGCCAACATTGGTCTCGCTGATATTTCCTAATAAAACAGTGGATAAATGCTAAAATATCGCAGATTGGGGTAGTTTTTAAAATTTAAGTTAAACATACTTAAAATTAATTTTTCTTAATAACAAGAAAAATGATCCTAGATTATAGTTTAAAGTTTAATTTAAGACCGTTCCCAAAACTAACCAACGTATAGTTTTCCTAAATCACGAATAACCGATTTGTTTTTTTCGAAAAATTTCCCATGTTATTTCTATGGGAAAAATTTCTGTTTTGCATCAAAAGGTGTGATTAATTTTATGGAAATGAAAACCACCCTTAGCAACTTTATTTTTTATAAAATAAACTAATTTATGGATCTCTTTGAAATTTTAACCACATATTAAGGGCCCGAATGGTAGTTCTGTGGAATTTTTTCGAATGAATTAATACAATACAAAAAAAACTACATCCAAACAAAAAACCCTCCTTATACATTAAAAGCAGTATGAAGTCTTATCTAAGAGAGCTACCGCTCTCTCAGAATAGTTGGATGTCGGTTGGAGGACCGTGGGTATAGGTTGCCTAGCGATAATATATAAATTATTATATCTTTGTAGAGTCTGTTCGTATAAGCCTTTTGAAGCCTCGTCTAAATCTTTACGAGCTAAAATAACATTCATTTCATTGTCCAATTCCGAAACTACCTGTTGTTGGGGATGGGGAAAGGGGTCGTTTTTAAAGGTAGATCTAGGGACAAGGACCATTTTCTGAGCGTACTGCATTTTTTTACTGACTACCTCCTGTTATGGCGCCGATAATAGAGGAAACGAGAGGGAAAAGGAAAGAAAAGAAACGACCACCCTCCTGAACTAATATATCACGTTTTGTTTTCCAAGATATTCTCTTATTAGCAATTTTTCTGAGTTTTGCGGAATGCCTAGCTAATCTAGCTTTTTGACTTTTATTTAATTTAACGTTACCGGGTAAAGTATTTTCAACACACTCTGAGATTGCGTCAATTAAGGGTTTCTTGGCGTTACGTAATATGATCCTAAGTTGTTTTCGAGGGGAATTGGCAATAACGGAGAGCAAATTTCTTTTTGACCGAACGGCATAAGGCATAGTGACTAAATGAAGAGATGGCTATACACCCGTCTATTATTATAATTATTTGGGAATGTAAACTTCGCAAGGGTTGTTGGGAAATATTCCAGTCCTAAGTCTATGATTCTCGTGGCATCTTTGGTGTCGATCGATTAATAAATATCCGAAAGGTAAACTAGTAGCGTCACGGCCCCAGTAGCACTGCCGACGTAGGGCCTACATGGTCGGCGTTGTGTGTTACCGACGAGTTGGTAAAAAGTCACTAATAAGTCGGGAGAGTAATGGTTTGAAAGTCGAAATGTCCGCCTGGAGGGACGATGGCCCGCTGGTTTTCCTACTGTTTTGAGGCTACTATAAAACGACTGTTGGCCGACTATATGTCGGCGTCATTATGCCTACCTAAAGCCGCGCTCAATCCGACGATTTCGCGGCTTTTTAGTATAGGAACGGTAAATCGTCGGTAAAGGGCTGGTAGAGTAAGGGTTTGAGAGTCGAAATGTCCGCCCGGCGGGACGACGGCCCGCCAGTTTTCAGACTGTTATGAGGCGACTATAAAACGACTGTTGGCCGACTATAGGTCGGCGTCATTATGCCTACCTAAACCCGCTCTCAATCCGACGATTTCGCGGCTTTTTAGTATTGGAACGGTAAATCGTCGGTAAAGGGCTGGTAGAGTAAGGGTTTGAGAATCGAAATGTCCGCCCGGTGGGACGACGGCCCACTAGTTTACCGACTGTTACGACACGAATGAAATACGACCCTCATCCAACACGTTTGAGAGTCGACTTAACCGCCTGTCAGCAAGAGGTCCGACGCTTTTGCGACGATCAAACCTTAACTCGAGGCCCGACGGTTTTGCGACGATCAAGCCTTAACTCCAGGCTTCATTCGCTTATAGTAAAGTTTACTGATACCAAGTATTGAAATTTCTTTAATACATTTTCAATGAAAATCACTTTAGAATTTGTACTTTGGTTATTTCAAGTAACATACAGGTTGAGCATCAATTATAACAATTTCAAATATTAAACAATGTATTCGATATTACACGACTAGTCGAATGGAAATATTAGCTGCCTAGCTAATTGGTTTTAACCAAAAGTAAAAGTTTTCAGGGCGAGTATAATATTTAAATCAATTAAAGCATTTATTAATATTCATTGTTAATATCTTCGATGTGGCCAGTTACTATCTCTTAAATTACAAAAATCTTAATGAAAAATATACACTTACAGATTTTTTAAGGAAAAAGAAAAACATACAATTCTAAAGGGTATTACTTGACACATTTTTCTCTTAAAATATTTGAAACCGCATAAAAATTCTCAAATTAAAACAAATTGAGATCTATTTTGGAATTCAGTATTATTTTCACAACCAAAAATCTTGAAAATACTTAATATATAAGGTTTTTGAACTCCAAGCGCCCCAAAACACTTGCTTCTTTTATAATCAAACAAAGAAACTGAAGGTATACATAAACGTTTAAGTTTTGGTTTCACTTTCTATGGGTGTGGTTCCCAGCAGATGAGAAGCTAGGTAAAAAAGCAAAGGCTTATGCATAAAACTGGCTCTAAGTTAAATTGATAATTCAATAACAAAATTCAAACCTTACGTGACAAACGAAGACGTTTCTAGTTTATTTAGTGTGACAAAGAACCTTAGCGATGAAATTAAAAGTTAGCAAGCCTATAACTAATCATTTTCGACCACAAAAATCTCGTTTTAACATTGTAACGACCCAGCCGCGTCAGAGATACTGGAAAGGCTAACTTGCTTTCGCACTAGCAGCGCCCTCTTCGATGATGACGTGCATGGTTTCATTTTACTCTTTTAAAACGTGACCATACCGACTAGCGGGAAGGAGTTGGTAATCAATTGGCAAAAATGGGTTACATGTTTTGGACGGTAGGCTAGTCTACTTCAAACCATCACAGTTCCAACTGTCAGATAAATGTCGTTTACTAAACGGCCTAAGAATAACTTTGCTTTTAATTTTACTCTTCTTAAACGTCACAATAACGACTAGCGCGAGGGAGTTGGTAATCAATTGGCAAAAAATGTGTTGGAATTTTCTAGACGGTAGACAAGCCTACTTCAAACCACCACAGTTCCAACTGTCGGATAAATGTCGGTTACTAAACGGCCTAAGAATAACTTTGCTATTAATTTTACTCTTCTTAAACGTCACAATACCGACTAGCGCGAGAGAGTCCGTAATCAATTGGCAAAAAATAAGTTGGAATTTTCTAGACGGTAGGCAAGCCTACTTTAAACCATCTCTGTTCCAACTGTCAGATAGATGTCGGCATTGCCAACTAAAAGAAGTAGTCGGCTTCATGAGTCGGAAAAGTGTCGGAATAAGCATGGTTCAGCTGACTGGACCGTAAACCGACTATTCGACCTTTAACCGACTTTTATGCGGAAGGCTTGTGCTACTGGGGGGTAGGCGTCGACAGCGAAACGCCATTTATCGGCAAACATTTTTCTAGCTATTATTGAACTTTGCAATTTGTCTCTAGGAGATTTCATAAGAATAAGATAATGAGCGTTCAAAGAAACATCTCTAGAGTCTTTGGATCGATGGAATTCGTTTTGGACGATATAAATTACACTCAAGTTGCGATGATGCGTTCCCTTGGTAAAAAGAGACCCAACTTCTCCTTTGTTCTCGGTCATCAAGTCATCAATGATTAAAAGGCAAGGCTTACCGCCTGTATATTGTGATAAATCTGGCATACCTTGTTTGAAAACCACAAATTTTCTCAAACTTTCGAAAAAAGGTTGCCATTCACCGTAGAACCAATGTATTTCGCTTACGTTAGATGAAAACATGGCTTCCCTGTTCTCTAATATTTTTAAAACTAATTGAGTTTTCCCGCTTTGAGACGGGCCTGCTATCACCATGTTAAAAGGATGGTAGAAAGGATACATGACCTTACCCTATGACTTTCAACGAACGAATGAGATAAAGATTGTAAAGTGTTTGTATATATATATTGATGAGATTGACACGTAAAATGAACAATTGCAATTTCGAAAATACATGGGGTATTTAAGGAAGCATTGACGAAAAAATTAGTTAATCACAGGACATTTCACCGAGACGAAAATGACTAATTGATAATATTGATCAAAAAACAACTAAATACATGCTAACTAGATAAATAAGTAAATAAATAAATAAATAAAAAAGAAGAGACCCCTCACAGAAATAGATACTGTCGAATGTGCTCAAACTCGGTAACCGTAAGGTAGCGTGCGGAAATCTTCAATTAACCTAACCTTATCCACCACAGTTCTATAAACCTTGGACTGGTCGACACTTATAACAGTGTGATCAGCCTTTCGGCGTATTTGCTTGGGGATTGGTACTTGGATTGGTTCCGCCGGCGGCTCGTAAATGCCTATAAGCCCCATTAACCTATCCATGTTAACCAAATCTCTGGTGGTATGGTTAAGTCGGAACCCCTTAACCTTCATCTCGACGGCTGTCGATCCAGCATCAGGGTTCACATCTCGGTATGCGTAGTTCTTACATCCACCACTCGCATATTCTTCGATGTAGGCCTGAGGTCCGTACTTTTCAAGCTCATTGGTCATTTCACCGAGGAAATTCCCAGTTTCGATTTCGACGCCCCCTGGTGTGTAAACGTACAGTATCGAATCAGTGTCTGTATATAAAACAGACTCACCCAAGCGTTCTAAGTAGGAATAAAGCTTAATCCTAGCCATGGCAGTGGTATACGCTGCGATCGGAACACTGACATTTTTATTAATTGGGTCAATCTCGTTGATATAACACCACTTAGCAACGAAAATGTCGTCGCTAACTGGTATCAACGTCTTGACCTCAATTGCTGGGTCATAGAACATGTTAAAGAACTTCTGTGGATCATCAAAGACTTCAACCTTGTCAAGCCGAGTCCTTTCACCAAATTTGCCCCAAAACGAATTCAAACACAGTTTGGCGATGGTACGCTTGCCAGCGTTCTTCTCGATACAGCTAGGATCAAGTTTCACCCCTTCCTTTTCGTAGTACTCGGCTACGTATTGATCTTTCTGCGCTTGGGTTACTACGTCAGAAGGCCAGCCGCTACTTTCCTGTTTTAGCTTCAGAAAGCAGTTGACGTAATTGTTAAAAAGCCCGCCAATTTTTGTTAAGGGGTCGTACTGTGATATTTTGTACGAACAGGCTTCATGGATTTTAACAACCACGTAACCCTTTCTAACCGCTAAATGGACTTCATCCGCCACAAACGTCCCCCTAATAACTCTTTCCTCGTCGGAATGTGTGCAATCCCCTTGATACTTGTTTTCAGCGCACAGCTGACACAGGGCAAAGCACAATTTCCCCCCGATCTTTTGGGGTAAAACTGGGTGGAAGAGGTTACGAGGGGGCAGGATATCCAGTTTAATAAAACATTCAATCTCGTTAATGGGTGGGAAGTTGTCTGTCAAGATCGTAGGGTGGCCGTAAGGTAGTTTGCTGGATTTGTTACACCATGGATATAGACTAGTGACGTCGACATATCGAATCTCCTCTCCCGGCTTAACCTTGTGATGAAGACACAGCGGAAGTACGTCCCCCGAAAAATGCGTTACGGGGATTAAGCGGTTCCCACGCATCGATTTGGACATGAATGGAAGAGAGAAAGGTGTTAATTTCGGGCTTTTGCTCCCTAAATTTGTGGAATACGCATTCCCACATTTCGATTACCTTATACCCCAGCTCCCTAAGCCTCTTATTACAGTTTAAAGTATCAGTATAGCGGGAGTGCAAAGTTTGGGTGACGTCACCGTGCAAAACCAGGTGTCTGTTTACCGGGAAACAGTTTCTACACCCGTGCCAAAAGCAACCTTGAAATTGGTAGACGACCTTTTGATCTGCGCCAAGATCGTCTACTAGAAGCCCGTCGACTTTAATGTTCAAAATTTTAGGTTCCGAACCGTTAAAATCCGACTTAATAATGACCCCGCGCTTATGGGCTTCTCACCTCAACCACTCGATGGCTACTTTAGACTGAGGGTCTTTCATTCTAGAGCCGTGAGGTGGAACAATTCCAATTGAATTTGGCGCTAGGTGGTCCTTCCTGAAAACGGCATTGCAGAGCCCGGCAATTGTCACGGCAGTGTTAAAAGGGTTAACGTCCGCAATCATCTCAAAAATCTCCCTGTACTTTAAGCACCCCTCTCTTAAAATCCTAACGTCCAAACGACAATGGATCAACTCTTCAACATAGTTGAAACCTTTTTTGGCTTCAACTTGTTCGTTGTACCAAGAAATTAAAACCGAACGTTGTTTTTCGGTTAGCCTGTCTGGCGCGTAAGATTCTAAAAGAGGCATGCTTTCCCTCTAGACATAATTTGTACTCGTAGGATCTTTTGGATCAAACACGTGTTCGGGAACAAAGTTGAAGAGCAAGTGCGGGAAATGTCCCTTATTTAAACTAGGGTCTAAGCCAAAAGTGGAAACAAAGCTAGATAAGGGGGATGGGATGAAATTTAAACTATCTATAAATGTCAAATTCTCATATCGAATTTGCATAATCTTCGTTCCCGTCATTATCACTTGAGGGCGCCACGCTTTGATGGCTAACATGGCTTTGTACAGAAATTGTAAATCATATCCCTTCGCATTATGGGCGATAACCGTTATTTTGGGAGAATTGTGGAATTGTTGAGGATAATTTAAAAAATCCAGAACAGGATTATTCCCGAGAAACACCCGTTCTCGAGGGCCGCAGGTGGCGCAAGTAAATTGATCAGATTTCTCGAGAATGCATTGATCACAGATTTTTTGAGAAATACATAAGATAGGAGTGTGTAGGAAAGCATTAGGGTTTGAAGGGTCTGGGGTATTTTGAACACATTCGAGATCATAAAAGATAGTAACCGAAGGATGGGTCTTAGCTTTTTTAGCCGCAGGGTGGGCTTTAGAGTCGGTAACCTGCATGAAACAATAGTGCGGGTGTTGGTTGAATTTGTTACAGATGACGCAATAGACTTCCCCGCAGTTGTGAGGTGACTTGCGTTTTCCCATATCTATTGTTTTCGCGCAACAAGGGCAATTATAAACCCTTTGGCAGACTGATAGGGTTTTGCTTCCACTAGCCTTATGGGCGTCAAAGCATTCTTGCCCCTAAAATCGCGATGGCAGGTCCCGCATCTAATTTCTCCCCCCTCGCACTCCTCGGCCCTTTGGCATGAATAACAATATTTATTACAGACATGCAAGTTTAAATGGTTATAGCCCACAAGGCACCTATCGCAGAAATAATGAAAATGGAAGAGAGGTTTAGGTTTAGTGATGACGTCAAAATGATTTTGATAGTTAAAAAGGAATAGCCGCGGTTTTGGATTACCATCGGCACCTGGAATGAAATCTGCTTCACCGAAAATACGGTAGGGGACGTTTGCTCTAACAGTAAAAACTATAATTTGGTAATCAGACAAATACGCTTGAAATCTTGGTAGAGCATCCGCCCCCGCGCTTGCGTCCAATGGTATTTCCGCTGCCTCGGCTAATTCCTCCGCCATCTTCCTAAGCCTCTCTCCTGCTTTTTTCCTAATATCAGGGCGACATAGGGCTTTGAAATCTGCCTCGAGGCTTTTGTCAAGTGGATGCATTGTATGATCCCTATGTATTCTAGCAAAAATTAGAGCATAAGGGAGGCATAGCCGATCGTTATTTTTAATTTGTATAATGCATTTTTTCTCCCTGGCAAAAGTCTCGAAGGTACAGATACCAATGGACTTGCAACGCTTGGCGCCTTGGGGCAACCTCACACGCTGTATGTTTACTCCTATAGGTCCGAGAAAAAACTTTGATCCTCCTTCGGAATTATACGCCTTATCAGCGACTACTTCTAATATAAATCCTATATCTATTTGGTCTTTTCTTCTAAAACTAAAGTCCGCGGTTTGGATGCCTGGATTACTAATGCTTGTCATTGAAATTGCAATCATGTCATCGGGTAAACAGTTTAGAGTTGGCCATTGCGATAACTTAAAAATACAAATACCACAAAATACTAATAATAAATCTGAATAGGCCTAAATAATAATACTAAAACACTAATGCTAAAACAATAAAATACTAAAACAATGAAACAGTAATGTACTTATAAAAACTAAAATGAAAGTACTTATAAAAAACTGAGTTAAAAATGAAATATCTAACAGTCAATTACCAAAACACGTGTAAAAAATTTAAAATACTAATAAAAAATACTAAAACACTTGTAAAAAATCTAAGTTAAATTGAAAACACTTCTGAGAACTAAGTTAAAATACTAAAACACGTATAAAAACTAAGTTAATAATACTAAAGCACTAAGATATGGGCACGGAATAACTCACAAGTTTTGTTTGGGAGCAGAAGATTTCTTGGCTTGCATCAACAGCGGTCAGAAGTAAACTGATGAGTAGCCTAGAGTGATCCGCCCTTTTATACTTTCGTGATACAATTATAAAAAAATAGAACCCCCTCAATGTCATAAACATGTCTTAACACGTTTGGGCTAGTCATAAAACACTTTAAATATAAATCCCATTGATAACAATACAACTGGTTCGACCACGCCCCCTTTTAAGGCCCTAAACCACCTGGTGTGGGGTCCAATTAAAGAATTGACAAAAAATTCTTTTGTTCAGGTTCAGCCCTCTTTTATGGCCATAGAAGTCTTGGAATGACCCAAAAAGACAAAGGGAATAGATGCTTTGGTTCAAGTTCAACCCCCCTTTTCAAGGTCATAAACCAACTGGTGGGGTGGCCCAATTAAAGAAAAATAAATTCCAATGCAACTCGGGGACCCGAGGTCATTCACCCCACCCCAAAAGCCATAAATGATTTTGAGGAACTGTCAAGACTGAAAATAGGAATGATTTGAATAGTTTAGTTAGAATTTATTTCAACGCTTTAAACATTTGAAATGTTTTTTTTTTCAAATGACGCGTTTCGTGTTGATAAAATGTAATGTATACGATGGTCTATTCAATTTCACATGTATTCCTATGGGATTTTAGAAATTTTAAATGACGCGTTTCGTGTGGGTACAATGCAATGTAAATGTTCAAAAACGTTTTACTTTTAACACGAAATGTGTTGATAAAAGCTAAGTAACACCCTACACTATCACCCCTGAAAAGGCTTTGCCAAGACTGTGGTAGGTATAATAGTATTACAAAGAACAAATTAAGGAGAAAAAAATATATTTATTTCGAGTTACATTTCGAGTTTTTGACTGGTTCTAAAACTTTTTATAATTTGGAAACGTAATAAGGTATGGAATATATTACAATAATAGGATCTAACTTTTCTGTCGCAAAAGTTCTTGAATAAACATTTCAATTATAGCTTTCTCGAGATTAACGCGTTTAATTCTTAGTACAATATCGTCATTCGGAGTAAGTGTTGTTGGTATGGGTTGAGTTGGCGGAATGACTTTTTCTTTCTCCCACTCTTCTTGAGGGACATCTCTGTACTTTCTGTTTGGTGGCATGTCTTTAGTCAATGGGTTTTGAATGAATATAGGCATGTTATTTGTTGGTAATCCTTGAAGTAATGGACAGTCTTCCTTGAATTTCTGATGCTCTTCGAAAACATTGTCGTTAGGTTCCCATCCTCGTAGCGTTAAGTCACAAAAATGGCATTTAACAGTGTCTGTCCCCGAACTTAAATAGTAAAACCCATGACGGGCTAGTTCTGACGGTTTTACAAACGTACTCGCAAATGCACCAAACGTTTCTAGACGGGTAAATTCTCGATTCATCTTATCCTGGCGGTGTCTAACAATCTAATGAGGTCCGTACCAAATCAGACGCTATTTATACCCCAAATAAGGGGATGAAAGGTTAGATTAAAATGGACGCTGTTACTAAGCAGACGTTAATTCGCGAAGCTCTTTCAAAGCCAGGGAAAATAGTGGCAGTAACTTTCATCCTCGTAACTGTATTTCTAGTTGAATTTGCATTTTGGTATTTTAAAAATATTACTTTAATTTCGGGTAACGCGACAAAGACATAACATGTTGAGACTTGTCAGGATAATGCCTTCGGGCAAACACCTGGAACCAATTAAATGTTTCGTGGTAGGAAGAGTCACCAACTAACAAAGCAATAAATCCGAAAATAGATTCCATTCATAACAATACAACTGATTCGACCATACCCCTAAACCCATTAAAACCCGTCTTTATAGTAAAAATAAAAACGGATGGGGATAAATTCTTTTGTTCAAGTTCTGTCCCTTTTTATGGCCATAGACCAGTCTGAACGATGTTACGTATAAATTAAAAGCTGATGGAATGTCTTAACACGTTTGTGTGAATCATAAATCACTCTAAATACAGATTCCATTGATAACAATACAACTGGTTTAGCTACGCCCCCTTTTAAGGTCCTAAACCATCGGGTGGGTAGCCAATAAAGGACAATAAAAAAAGCATCAGTCAATATACCCTCAGGCTAATTATCAACCCCGCTCTGAAGAAAATATCGCAATAAAGATCATTCAGTCCTCAGCTTTTAAACCGTAAAGACCTGTCGTAAGAATGTTCACCAAAGTAGGAGCTTACCGCGTGAACGCCCGTGTTAGACTAAGAAATGAATGCTATGCCGTTTTCGGGGTAAATGGGTACGAGCCAAGCCTACTTTTGACAAAGAAGGATGGAACTATTGTTACAATCTCGGAAGACGTTTTGAAGGAATTTATGGAGGAGTGGACGGAGATCTATTCAGCTATGGAAAGTGGCGACTGGGGTAATTATCGTTACTTGAACTTGAAAATAAAAATAACCGTTATGGAGGGGAATATAGTATTCGAGGATGGCAACGTCTTCACTCTAACAAAGGCCGAAGCAGGGAAACTGAACGAGAAATTTAGTTTTATGAGATTTCACTTCAAGCTTTTAAATGATCAAGCCGAAGTTATTAAAAGCATGTACGAAGCTATTGTAAAACGCATGAATGATATATATCAGAAATTTTATATAAGTCGCGGTACTATGTCTTACAATGATTATGACCGTGTAAAAATTTTCCTAGCAGCGTGTATAGTTCCTTCGAGCATTTTCGAAGATTTTTGTAACTTAGTTCGTGACAAAAACGCGTAAGCTACAATTATATAATTTATTCTACATTTGCTTAAATAACGACGCGTACATTCGCGAATTAATTGGAATTGATTGTGTTCATTAAAAGTTTTTGACTAAAAATCTGATTCTTTTACAACTGATTGTTTTACAACTAGCATAAGCCCACCAGGATCTACAATAGCATAAGCCTACAATAGCATAAGCCTATCCCTACAGGTATCAGCCACGTGACGTCATCAAAAATTAGCCGTGACGTCATCAAGAAAACCACCACCAGGTGACGTCATCAATTCCCCCCCTCCCCCCCCCCAACGCAAAGGGTGACTCTATAACACCAAAAATTTTACCCCCGCCCCCCTGAAAGGGGGAAGGAAGGGGGGTAAAATTTTTGGTGTTATAGGGTCACCCCTACTCTCTCACGAGCAATAACGTAACGCAATACGGAGCTCTTGAACTCGCCATTACGCGCTCGAGAGTAGTTGTATAATAATTAGCATTTTTCCAGCGTTATTAGACAATGCGCGTGAACGCCAGTTGAGGCATAGAATTATTTTAGAAGACATAAGTAGCACGAAAACGCAGACTATTCGTGCATTAAGAAAGTTAACGAACCTTTGGTTTATGTACTTCAGGGCTTTAGGATTCATTGTTGCATTGTCAACTGGGAACACTAGCGGTTGTTCCAAGTACTTGGCCGAACCAAGATGAAAATGCAATAGTTTCAGCTTTGGCTCATCGATGTACAAATTCATCTGTAAAGAAGGTAAATCTGCAAACCATATTTGCTTTCCTGACAGTATGTCTCCCGCTTCCACGCCTTTTGCTTGATGATGCCAGAGAGTTTTCATTTCATCGTCAGTCTGTTAGGATTGAAATTTTATTAGTGGACTTTGGAAATGAGATTAAAGTATTTAAAAATCTCCACCGATTGTTTAACAATGTCTTCTATTAACTCAGAAATGTAAACTTTGACGTCGGGTACTTTCAATAAATCCGGAATTCCGTTAATGTTTTGTCTCTTCTGAGACGAGAAATTGGCTTTGAAGACTCCGTTGAACAAATTGACGAAAACCACAATTATCAAGACATAAACTCCAACGCTGAAGCGAATCGCCAGTGACGAAGGAACATCGAAGCCTGCGCCGACACAAACCAATTGAAAAAGACTGAGTGGTTGAAAGCCACTGGATAAAACCATTTACTGAAATGGGCGTGTGGGTGTGTCTGTGTGCATTGTTGCACCCAAGGGGACCGAGTTCGCGATTTGTAAATCAAAGCAAACGGGTTTGAAATTTCTGCACCGCATTCATACTTCAGGGAAATTCGAAAGAGTTGTATTTCACTACCTTAGCTCTTCCGCGTTTAATAGTGGCTTTAAAGGAAAGCGCGGCTCCATGATGGGAAGCCCTCAGATGAGCGGTTCCCGTATGAGCGGATTCCATAATAGCGGTCCTCATATCAGCAGTTCCCTAAATAGCGGTTTCCCGAAAAGGCAGGTTACCCGTTACAACAGTTACCGATACAGCGGTTCTCGTAAACGCGGCGTACCATTACAGCGCTTCTCGTAAACGCGGCGTACCATTACAGCAGTTCTCTAAAGAGCAGAAAAACAGGAATGCGAAAAACGACTGTTGTTTGTTATGGTGTACGCTGTGTTATATGAACTTAAATAGAACTAGGTCAGCTTCAAGTTGATTATTTGAACCCCCAATAGTGTTAGGTTAGGTTGCGTTTGTTTTGGTTAGGTTAAAGTTGATTATTTCAATTAAATAGTATTAGGTCAGGTCAGGTTAGGTTAGGTTAGGTTGGGTTTGGTCAGGTTAGGTTTGGTTAGGTTATAGTTGATTACTTCAATTAAATAGTATTAGGTCAGGTCAGGTCAGGTTAGGTTGGGTTGGGTTCAGTTGGGTTTTTTTAGGTTTTGTTTTGATTGGTTAGACTTAGGTTAGTAATATTTTGGAAATGGTGTAACAATGTTACGCCTTTTCCAAAATATTGTTGTTTATCTATATTCACTTCCCAAATAATAATATGCCTTTTCCAAAAAATTACTGTTTACAATTATCTACTTCCGAAATAAAATAAGCTTTCTTGAAATATTTTCTATCCTGGTATTAGAATTGTAAACTGATACAGCCTGAAGAATAGTGCAATATTTAAGTGTACTTTAAAAACACGATCCGTTAGTGACTAAATGATCACAGAAAAAGGTAGTTTTCGAAAACAACGAATATAACTGTATTGTTAAGAAATACTCGAAACTGAAGACAAACACTGCTATTTCCCAAAATAGCAGCCGCTATTTCTAAAACAGCAGTTTTGAACAACGCCGCTGTTTGTTTGGAATCGCGGCTGCTATTTCGAGAACTGCTCTACCGGGAACTGCCCATACGAGGTACGTCCTCCATGATCACCCCTAGCATTCTGGCTAATCTTCTGCACACGAATTTTACCTTGCCAAAGGCAGGAACCAATCAAACCTAATGCACTAGTTCCCATTGGTTCCTGCCTTTGGCTTAAGTAGCCTTTAGCAAGCTTAGCCACTGTGTAGCAGAAAGGTCATCTATAAGGGGCATCAACGGAGCCGCGCTTTCCATTAAAGTATTAAGGACGGATTTTTTAGAACTCGGCATTATCTCTCCATTGTCAGCGTCATCTTATCTTTATCGATGCTCGAAAGTTGTTCTCAGAACTTGCTTGTTAAATCTTATTACATCCAAAACTTTGTTTATAAAAAATCGTTATCCTCTAATTTGTGGAAAATGGATAGAAAATGCCCACCTCTAGGGTTTTTTTTCTCTTTTGATTGGATGTAATTTTAACTTTGTGCGTCCACCATAGATGGCATGCAAAATTGATAGATTTATGCGGCATCTTTCGTGTTTAGTGTTTACGCGTGCGACGGTGCGAGACAGGTAAGGGGGGCTCACGCTCCTTTCGAAATTTTTTCTCTCTCCAACAACTCGCTTGTGTGACGTCACACTAGACCACCGCGGATCTGCTTGGCATAGGAATCAGGGCGCGCGCTTTAAAATTTGGTAACTAACTGCCCCTTAATTTCCAAAATTTGAAAAGTCCGACCCGGCCCGATAAATTGTTCGACTCTGGAGACTCTACCTTTTCCCAAAATGGCTCCGAAATAAAGAAAGAGTTTTTGAGCAGCGAAGGACATCATTGATCCTGGAATTCCCTTGACTCGCTTGTGAATGATGTCAACCATCGTTAAGACTCCCATGACGCAAAGCAAAACGCTCCAAATCTGGAAAAAAGTGTTTTCAGAGAAGCAACGATTAAGAATTACTTTGTAAATAAATAGATGGCTCTCAAGCAAAGGGCTAACATCACCGGCACTAACAACAGAGTTCTTGGACACGCTACACATACTCAAAGATATACATTCTACAGATTTACACGAAGACAAAACTCTACACTCTACATATTTACACGAAGACAAAACTCTACATATTTACACGAAGACAAAACTCTACATATTTACACGAAGACAAAACTCTACATATTTACACGAAGACAAAACTTTACATATTTACACGAAGACAAAACTCTACATATTTACACGAAGACAAAACTCTACATATTTACACGAAGACAAAACTCTACATATTTACACGAAGACAAAACTCTACATATTTACACGAAGACAAAACTCTACATATTTACACGAAGACAAAACTCTACATATTTACACGAAGACAAAACTCTACATATTTACACGAAGACCAAATTCTACATATTTTATAAACACTCCATTCTACATCATTATTTTGAAAGAAAGATTTTACACGAACTGCAGATAATTTGGAACTGAAGGAAAATGTTTTCCCAAAATTGAAATACGTTCCTCGACGACTAAATCTGATTTGTTGGAGTAGTTTGACATTTCGTAACTCTAATTGTTACGTTACGTTTGGTCATAGCTTACATGTAGGGAACGATTTCAAAATCGCCGTGTAAACATGTTACACCACCCTATAGCTGGAGGCTCCTAGCAGCCCACAAACTAAAAATGATATGTTTATTTAGTATTTGTAGACGATAACCTTGTTTTTCATGAATTGAAGTTAAGTAATGAAGATAAACAAAGGGTGTAGTTCTTCGCATTTAATTCTGACACCCACAATTGCAACGCTAATCATGTAAAGCTAGTTCAGGAAAAGTGATGTGAAATTACCGTAATTTTTAACAAGTCACGAAAAAACATTTACGTATCAGCTAGGTGTGGTTGGGAGTGGGGAGGGCGTGTTAGTTTCGTATGAGCTTATTTAGTACAGTATTCGTGTTTTTAGCCACATCATACGATGAGGCTCTAAGTTTGACCCGAGCCGTAGTAGTAATAGTAGTAGTAGTAGTGGCCGGAGTTTTCGCTATCGTTATCGTTATATTTTAGCTTAAAAGGAACTCCATAGTACCTCAACTCACCGATAGGGATAACTGAGGTCGGTTAGAGATTTTATATTAATTAAAATTTTTTCAGGTCAGATCCGGGAATAGAACCCGGGACGCTAACATTGTAGTAATACATTCTACCACTGAGCCATAGAGACTTCGAAGAAAATTTGAGTTTTTATGGTTTAGTCTTATCTCTAAAGTGTCGGGGGTGAGGTACCTTTTAATCTGTGGGGTCGGATACATTTCAATTTTTATCTGTGGGGTCGGATACTTCTGAATTTGTATGTTTGGGGTTTTTATATTTATATTTATTTTCTTTTTATTTATGTGCTAATTAAATAGATAACGATTTTGCCCGATTCCTACCGCGCTCCTCGTGTGTTTCGTTCTCGTTCAGTAGCTATCGTCATATATTGTTATGTTTGACTAGAACGTTTTGGCGGTTAATTCAAAGGTGGGTTTGGATAGAGCTAACATAGTGTTAAATGAGCGTTATGCGTTTGATCATTTTAGCATTGCTAAAGGTAATTCGAGGGGATAATCACTAAAATGGGTAACCACTATAACTAAAGTTTCTCTTTCAAAAGTTTCTGGTCATAAGTCCTTGATAGAAATTTATAAGATGCAATAAGTATGCAACGGCATAAGTCTATGTTGTAAACTCATCGAGGGGATTATCACTAAAACTATCTGTTCTTCGATTCGCCGGAATATTAGAATTACATCATAAGTAAATTTATACGGTTATAATTTTATCACCGATTAGAGTAGGGCATCGAGGGGCTATTAACTTATAAGGGTAAGGTATAGAGGGGTTATCCACTCATAGGGGTAAGGTATAGAGGGGTTATCCACTCATAAGGGTAAGGTATAGAGGGCTTATCCCCCTGTATCCGATTCACTTCAAAAGTGGGTTAACAGGTTGAAATAATGAGACCAAGCATTACTATCTTAATCTCAGTTTAATAACTAGGTCCTTTCTGGTACGTTTAACATACAAAATAAATAATTGATAAGTACATTATAATAACAAATGACTATGATATATACAATGCTTTAGTAATAATTAAGTAATTAAGTAGCGCTAGTAAATTGGGTTCGATTATATAGCAAAGATTAACTCTCTTACCAAGTTGTATAGAGCCATGAAAGTGTTGTATATGTTGTCTCTAACAACGCGGCGCGAACTGGTTAAGATGTAGGTTCGGGCGAGAACGAGTTTGTCAAACTGGACAAAAACGCGAGCAAGCTTTGATACAAACTAGCTAACTTGACACTTAAACAGATGTTAGTTTAAGGGAGAGAACTACCGAACTCCACTACTTAACTAGACGGCTACTAATTGTTAACTACTAAAGACTAATGTGAACTGCCAGCCGAAATGCATGGCAACCCTGACTTTATATATCCCAGGCTTATGTAGCTGATTCGCTACACACTCATAAGGGTAAGGAATAGAGGGGTTATCCACTCATAAGGGTAAGGTATAGAGGGGTTATCCACTCATAACGGTAAGGTATAGAGGGGTTATCCACTCATTAGGGTAGGGTAAAGAGGGGCTATTCACTCGTACGGATGAGGCTACTATTACGAGCCCTTGGGCCGTCTTGTTTTAGCTTAAAAGGTACTCTATATTACCAAAACCCACCCATAGGGGTAACAGGGCTCGGTTAGAGATTTAATTTTAATTGAAATTTTTCAGATCTCTGCCGGGAACCGAACCCCGGTCGCTCACGTAGTTGAAAGACATTCTACCACTGAGCCATAGAGACTTGATAGAAACCTCGAGTTTTAATCAATAAGTTTTATCTCAAAAATGTCGGGGTGATGTGGGGTGGTATACCTCTTAATCTGTGGGGTCGGATAGTTTTGAATTTTTATCTGTGGGGTCGGATACTTATGAATTTGCGTGTTTGGGGTTTTTAGCCACATCGTATCTTTGGGGTCGTATACTCCACCAGACTTCATTAATTAAAATGAAAGTGGCGAATTTAATTCTTAAATGAACTTGTATCTTTGGGGTCGTATACTTCTGAACTTGCATCTTTGGGGTCGGATACTTCTGAACTTGCATCTTTGGGGTCGGATACTTCTGAACTTGCATCTTTGGGGTCGGATACTTCTGAACTTGCATCTTTGGGGTCGGATACTTCTGAACTTGCATCTTTGGGGTCGTATACTTCTGAACTTGCATCTTTGGGGTCGGATACTTCTGAACTTGTATCTTTGGGGTCGTATACTTCTGAACTTGTATCTTTGGGGTCGTATACTTCTGAACTTGTATCTTTGGGGTCGTATACTTCTGAACTTGCATCTTTGGGGTCGTATACTTCTGAACTTGCATCTTTGGGGTCGGATACTTCTGAGCTTGTATCTTTGGGGTCGGATACTTCTGAACTTGCATCTTTGGGTCGGATACTTCTGAACTTTCATCATTGGGGTCGGATACTTCTGAACTTGCATCTTTGGGGTCGGATACTTCTGAATTGTATCTTTGGGTCGGATACTTCTGAACTTGTATCTTTGGGGTCGTATACTTCTGAACTTGTATCTTTGGGGTCGTATACTTCTGAACTTGTATCTTTGGGGTCGGATACTTCTGAACTTGTATCTTAAGGGTAGGATACTTCTGAACTTGTATCTTTGGGGTCGTATACTTCTGAACTTGTATCTTTGGGGTCGTATACTTCTGAACTTGTATCTTTGCGGTCGTATACTTCTGAACTTGTGTCTTTGGGGTCGGATACTTCTGAACTTGTATCTTTGGGGTCGGATACTTCTGAACTTGTATCATTGGGGTCGGATACTTCTGAACTTGTATCATTGGGGTCGGATACTTCTGAACTTGTTAGAGTAAGGCATCGAAGGGCTAATCACTCTGATTGTATGTACGGTAAATCATTTAAGCATTGTAAAAGATAGCGCTATTCACTCATTGGGGTAAAGAAAGAGGGGTTATCCACTAATTAGGGTAGGGTTTAGAGGGGCTATTCACTCGTACGATGTGGCTACTATTACGATCCCTTGGGCCGTCTTGTTTAACTCGTTTAGGTAATATTCGGTTGGGGTACATTAAGGTCTTACCACACATAGTTGAAAAGGTTTTCTACGTCTACCGAACATACACAGCAAGCCAGCCTTCACACATACTGCCCTTTCCGCCTAAAAATGAATCTTTCACTCTAGCTACCTTGCCCGCATTCCCTATCCCCTCCCCGCTCTAACCCCAAACACCGGAGTAAAGAGAAAATATTTTAATTTGAAACGCTTTCAACAAATGGGCTTCGCTACAGCTGTCCATCAAATTAAACCAAATTGGAGGGTTACATAGTTGTCTATCAAATTAAACCCAATTGGAGGGTTACCGAGATACCAAACTTGTTTACCAATACTCCCGAGAGCCGGAGCAGGGGTCCCGACTAATTAGTTTTACGTCCGTCCGAAGTCAGTTAAACTGCTGCAAACGCAAAGAAAAGCCCCAATGTAATTTTTTTATCGAAATTCTTTGCTTAATCGGTATCTAGCCACACTTGTTCCTGGCGTACCCCGGCCACAAACACACAAACAAACAGTGCAAAGCAAGGTCCGCTTACATAACCACACCTAGCAAAATTACCTGTAAGTTAGCCATTAAAAATATGGAATAACAAAAATAACCGTAATTTATGGTATTTTATATTATAACAGGCTTATTACCGTGGTGATTTACAAAATTTACCGGTAAAATTTGTAAAATTACGGTTATTTACGTGGTACTCTCTATACTTACACCTATGGAAATAGTTTTTAAATCTTCGAAGGCTCCGACTGGAGCAGCGTTGAACGTCACATTTTTGGCAGACAGTAATCTTTGATGGGCGTACGTGATTGGCACCGTCCATGTTGGGGACTCAAATTCTCGCATTGCAAATTCGTAACTGATTGGAATTGCTGTCAGGTCCGATTTCTGGAAATGCGTATGAGAAAAACAGTTTGCAGTTGGCCCTTAATGGGAGCATGAAGGGTTGAAACAAGTTGAACTCATTCGCTTTAAAATTATACAGTAAAATTAAAAATAAGGCCTCGCTTTTAAACGATTTTCATTTTGCCTGAAATGTATTCTAGACCATTTTTACTCTGAATTTTCAAGCAAAGCTCGACCATCCATTTTAAATAGGCTTTGTCAAGGAAACTAGAGTGCTCTCAGGTTGAGAAGATTTCACCTACTAGAGTTTTGGCGCAGAAAGTTTCGTCAGTGGAACACGATCTAACACGCTACTACATCACTTTTGTTATGTATTTTACTTATTTAAACTTTGCGGATCAAATTTTTTGTATTACTCATCGCTAGGGGTCACTAACGAACTAGTCAAAGCAGGCTACAATAAACCTTAGAACCAATATGGCACCCGAACATCGTGGTTGTTGTTTCTAATTCTTAATTAACACTCAACAGAGCCAGCCATTATAATTAGTTAAGAGTCAAAGAAACCTAACAAATATAAAAAAGGTAAAAACACTCGAAAACCGTCGCTCGGTCGAATTTTTCAGAGCAAGAAAGATCAATTCTCTGGCATTTTTTGGGGCCAGTGTTTTGGGGCGTGTGTTTCACTCGTGATCCCAGTAGACGGTGGACCTCTCTTTCAAGTTCTCTCTTCAACCCTTCAACCTCTTTTTAAAGCTTAATCGATCAGCGAATTGAGAATATAATTTTTCAATTCACGCCTAAGTGCAATATTTGAGCCCTAAGTTTTTTAGTCAAGGCGTCGCTTGTTGCAATCTCGACATCAATAGCGCGCTCTGGTTACATTTTATCGTAGCGAGATTTTCCAGAAGTTAAAGACAGACTGCGCAGAACGAGTTGCGCCAACTTTCGAATTTTCCTCTCTTGTGTGGATTAGATCTGCTTGGCAACTTGAATGGTACACAATGAAACCGAGGGTGGGACATTCATTTCAAACTTAGGGCTAAAATGTTTTATTTATAGTGACAAACCTTCACGGAATCTTGATTACAATCATTCACGTGTATGTACCTTAAAATATAAGCTCAATTAGGAAAGCGTCTTTTACAAAAACCAAGAGCAAAACCAAGCGGGAGTGCCAAACTATGAACCTTAAACAAAATTAATAGGAATTTCCTAACGGTGGTTTAAGAAGTGTAGCGACAAGATTAAATTTGTTTTGCTTAGACACGTAATCAAGGTAATTTTTAACAGCTGAGAATTGTAGTCCTCCTAAATTTGCTCTTGGGTAGGGGTTACCTAGCATACTTTACCGGAGATGTTTATTATTTTCAAAAACGTAATAAATCATTCTGTGGATAGAGTATTTAGGTAAATCCCAAAGCGGCTTGAAAATTAAAATTTATTACGCAATTAAATTTTATTTTACAAATTTAAATTTCATTCAAACAAAAGTATTAAATTTAATATGTTTATCATAAAGTTCACAACTATAGTCTGGAACACGGGATCTCAATGCGCAATTTCTTCAAAATCAAAAAACTTCGATGCACTATTTCGACCGAGGGGTCGCTGTCATTCGTGAAATCCCGTACGCTACCCGTGAAACCAAACTTGAGAAATCCGAAATCAAGGCTGATTTCGAAATCAAATAAAAAATCCGAAATGAGCAACTAAATCACAAAATAAGTGAAGAAATCATAAAATCAGTAAAAAATCATAAAATCACGAAATCAGAAGCGAAATCATAAAATCACGAAATCAGAAGCGAAATCATAAAATCATTGAAGAAATCGCGAAATAAGTTATAAAATTCACGAAATCCAAAATCAAAAGAAATTACAAAACCCGAGGAAATCACGGGAATAACTTCCAAATCCAACGAAATCAAGATGTCTCAAAATCCGTCAAAATCAAGGGAAAAAATCCGACGATATCACGGGAAAAATCGCAAAATCCGACAAAATCCATTGGATTTTATCAAATTTTGAAATCCGTCGAAATCAATCGAAATCCGAAGAAATCAAATTGGATTTCGAAATCCCGTACACTTTTCAAAAACGTCCGACCCCTCGATTTCGACAATCTTACATTGTCAAAATAACGTCACAACGAACATTAAACAACAACTAAAACCTTTCAGATATTGATAACTAACCTTTTCAAAGCCACTAGATACGCTTACGTTATAGACGTCTTCTTTCATGTTAAACAAATTCAAGCCGCTTGTCCAACAGCAGATTTATGCTCCGATTTATAGACACAAAATGATCGAATCCATAGCGTGTCCTCACCACTAGTAGTCAGAAAGAGTTTTACCGCCGGAATTGACCGAAGAGTCCAATTAAAACTGCTCATTTTGCTGTTATCATTATCCTTAATAGTGTTTCGACACCAGTTAGATAAAACGTTCATTTCTTATCACCAAAAACAGACTTGAATTGACCAAACGAGGAGCTCATCACTCTCAGATTCCTGGTCCACCTAAGTAGGATTGCGCGTTATATTTCTAGCGCTGTCAAGAGTAGGGTTTAAAAGAATAGGCGTAATCATTTTTGTAAAAAAAACAAGAGCGCAGACTTGTTCACTGATAACGCTCAGTTGCTGGCCCCTCGACGGCAAGTTGGAATAACTACTTTTTTGAAATGATGCCATATACGAGAAGCAATCACGGAGTGTTATTAAAGTCATTTAAAGTCCACTTAACTTTGCACGCATTTTTGCTATATCAAAACCGTAAAATGTTTCATTTCCAAGGGCCTATTTTCAATCAAGATTTTCTTGCGGCGTCAAATGTAATGTTCAGTCGAAAGCGGAAACGCAAATCGTAGATGGTTTTCGAACAAGTTTCAAATTCAACTTTTCGTCTTCACAGGCTTTAAACTTTCGAGAGTGTGATATTTGTTTCTGGGAGGTACTAATTTGCAGGACTTTTTTTTTTGCAAACTTTTTTACAAACTTGCAGAACCTTCGAGTACAGTACCCCTCGAAAAAATTGCAATTTCATACCCTAATTTGCAGGACCTTTTTTATAAACTTGCAGAACTTTTTGTTTGCAATTCTACACCCTAATTTGCAGGATCTTTTTTCATCAACATGCAAAGGTAAATAAGTTTGTTATCTTTAATTTTTTTTAATTAAACAATAAAACAATGAAAATATAGGCCTTTAACAACGGAATTTACCGAAATATTTCATTAGAATACATCTTGGAAGATTATTTTGAAACTCTTAAATGTTTGCTTTGAGTTTTCAGACTAAATATTTTTGATTGACCCTTAACCCATAGTCGTGGTCAGCTACTAATAAAGTTATGGTCTTCTACTGTTGATGCTTGAGGATTTTAAATTAAAGACGGCAAACACTATTTTACCCCGAAATTATTTTTGCCGAACTTTTGCCGAATTACCCCAAATTCTAAAATAGTAGAAATCTCCCATGCGTCGTCTGCTAAAACATCCTAAATGACTTCTGGCTTCACCTTCGGCTTTTCGGGGTAAATTAGTGACCGTTTCGGCACTTTTCGGCACAAAAGAGTGGGGTAAAATATAAAATACGGCCCCCACACTAAAAGTCGCAATTAAATCAAGCAAAAATTCAAATCCATTTCAGAAACTAAATAAGCCTAACTAAACTACCCTCTCTCGCCCCAACGACTATTAAAATAATAAATGTTTCGGCAAAGATCAAAAACTCAACTAAACATTGACGTTAATGTGAACTGTTTATTGAATCTCAATTTATAAGCTAAATCTACTCTGCCGAACCACAATCCAACGTTAATTTCAACTTAATTAAGTATAATTAACGTAAAATTCGACCAAAAACGTACATTTTTGGGACAAAAATTAAAATAACTTTTAATTAAACTACATAATTAAGATTAAAACTAAGCTATAAGCTGGTAAATCCCCTTTTTTCCCATTTAACACTGAAATTAATTTATATTATCTTTATAATAAATTAATATTCAGGAAATTCCAAAGTTTGGGGTAAAATAGGGTTTGTTCGGCAATGTATTATGGGCGTGAAATGAAAAAATATGCCAAGTCTTTGAAGAAGCGCGAAATTCAAAAGTTTGGGGTAAAATAGGGTTTTTTCGGCAAGGATTGAATTTTCAATTAAACATTGATATTAGTGTGAATTATTTATTGAATCTCAATTTATAAGCTAAATATACTCTGCCGAACCACAATTCAAAATTAATTTCACTTACTTAAGTTTAATTAACGTAAAATTCGACCAAAAACGTACATTTATAAGCTAAATCTACTCTGCCGAACCACAATTCAACGTTAATTTCAACTTAATTAAGTATAATTAAAGTGAAATTCGACCAAAAACGTACATTTTTGGGACAAAAATTAAAATAACTTTTAATAAAACTACATAATTAAGATTAAACCTAAGCTAAAAGTTGTTAAAGCCCCTTTTTTCATATTTCACTGTTAAATTAATTTATATTATCTTTAAAAAACATTAATAGGCGTGAAATTCAAAAGTTTGGGGTAAAGTAGGGATTGTTCGGCAAAAACTCCACTAAACATTGCAATTTTTTGTGAATTATTTATTGAATCACAGTCCAACGTTGATTTCATCTTAATTACGTGTATATAATTAACGTGAAATTAACGCAAATTTTTGGCTAAAAACATAGATAACTATAAATAAACTAACAAATTAAAATTAAAACTACACTTATCTTTCACCCAGCTTCCATTTTCCTTTTGATTATTTACAATTATCACTCAGAAGTACTTTTTTCCACATTGAAAGCGAGAGCCATTGAAATTTAAAGGTTGTACCTATAATAACCCTTTAATACCTATAATAAATTTTTGGTGAGGTTTTTACAATAGCCAATAGTTTCTCGCGCCATATAGACGGAAATCATTTCCTTCGCAAGACTACCAAATTTTTCCACGCTGATAAGACCGACCGATAAATATAAGTCGAAGGAGACGTCGCAGTCGACGGCAACCCTTTCTTAAAACAGCTTCATTGGCCATTTTTCCGTTTCCTAACTTTTCCTAAGGTAGATATTTTAAAGGTATACTTAAAGGCAAAAATACAAGCGCGTCGGCAAAGCCAAACCCCTATTAAGTTTTAAAAAAAATCAAACTCATATTGCAAAGTAATAAAACACTACTAAAACCAAGGTGCACCGTTAATATCAACTTAATTAAGTATAATTAATGAGATATTAAAGCAAAACAACCATATTTTCTGAAAAAACACGAATAACTTTTATTGAAACTAAATAATTCATAATATAATTACACGAGTTGTTCGTCCAACCAATTTTTTCATTTAAAACTTAAATAAATTTACATTATCATTGAATAACATGGAAGGCGCGAATGTTCGGCAAAAGATAATTAAGGAAAAGTATTTATTGAAACTCATTTTATAAGCTAAAACAATACTGCGGAACCACATTTAAGTGTTAATTTCATATTCATTTGGCGTAATTAAAGAAGAATGAACCGAAAACAACCTTTTTCGGGTAAAATTCATGGATAACTTTTAGTTAGGGTAAAAGACTAAAATTATAACTACACGAGTAGTTCGTCTAATCTCAAATTGCCTATTTCACACTTAGCACTTCAATAAATTTACACCATCATCTAAATTCAGGAAAAGGCGCGAAATTCCAAAATTCAGGTAGTTCGGCGAAAACTAAACTATACACTATAAATTAAACTAACACAATTGCGCATAGTATATTACAATAGTATATTATATTATTAGTATATTACAATCATTGGGTGTTTTACAGAATTCTTTCTCTTTCAAACGCTTCTGGCCAAAAGTTCATGTTAGAAATTTATAAGATGCGATAAGTATGCGAAGGAATAAGTTGTAAACTAAAACTTCTGTAGGTGTATTAATTGAACGTTAAGTACGTAATCATTTTAGCACTGTTAAAGGTAACTCGATCATCGAGGGATAATCATTAACACTTTCTGTTATTCTATTAAGGGTTATAATACTTGTGAGTAATCAGTTTAGCATTGTTAAAGCTAAAACCTCGTTTTTAGAATGGCCTTACGGGTAATCATATTAGCAATGTTAAGGGTAGCGCATCGAGGGGCTACTCACTCAATCTTTCTCTTTGCGTCGCACTATTACAATTATAACATAAATAAATTTATTGAAATACTAGTCGTTACCCGCTCGCGTGTAATAAAAACTTCCATCAAAAGGATATAAAGAATGGGTAGATTTTACTGATGACTAATATTTTTGAAGCACCGTAGGAGCGAAGGCACTCGGCGTTGCCCGTCAGCCCGTGGGAACATTTTTTCTTACTTTTCACGCGGACATTATTCTATGAAGAAGGGTTTTTAAGTTTTTAGCCGCCATTTAAAACGATGGCAACAAATCGAACCCAAAAGACTGTTGTGTTTAATAAACCGCCATATAAAAAGTACTTAATTTATCCTTTATTAAAAGTGACTACTCATGTTAAGTGCGTTATAACAACTGACGTTCTCCCGTCAAGCTCACACCTCGCTCCATAACCCCTAGCGGGAGAACATACAAACAGAACTATTAATTCCCCTAGCGGGAGATATTTATAACATGACATCTTTCCCTTTATATATATAAATAAAATCCATTATAAAATCCATTAAAAAAACCAACAGTATTGTTTTAGTTAAATCAATTTGTATCATTATTAAATTCATCAAAACTGATTGTCCCTAGATTAGTTCGCTTAGGATTTCTTTTTGCTTGATAATATACATCAGAGTCAGGGTTGGCAAGTTTTAAACAATTTGTTTTAAACTTTTGTTTAAAACTTGTTTTAAACAGCCATGAAAAAAAACATTAATTTGTTTAAAACGTTTTAAACAAACAGTTTAAAACATGTTTTTTATGGAGAGGAATTTCGAATATTTTTTCCTCGTTTTATTTGAAAATGAGCGAAAATAATAGAATAATAATAGAAATAATAAGCTTCAGTCAAAACCTTGCAATTATTTGACTGTTTCTTATGAGTGTTTAATTGTTTGGAAACCTTACCAGTTGATTTATCCGTTACCAATCTGTAGTGAAGGCTGATATTCAATAATTTGATTAAGAATAACTTATTTTGTCGTCTACCTAAGGTAAAGGAACAACGTTTTTCTACACTGTTGGTACATTTTACTGTTCTTAAGTGATTACGCGTAATATTTAAAGCCAGGCCCTTGACAGTGCTAAAATAATACGCTTAATCCGTAAACGGAAAACATGAAGCGCCTACAAAGTAGAAAGGGTTGATGAAGTTTCATATGTATGAGTTCTGACCAAGAAACTCTGCAGTATGGAAGCGAAAATTCCTTAATAGTGGCCACAAAAAAAATCAAGCATTTGGACATTTGGGGTTAAATGAACAATTTTACCCATCACCCTCATTTTGTATGCGCTATTAAAAAATTACACTTTCGTTTTAAAAAGATCTCTTGCGCTCTTTTTAAACAGTCAGTAGAACATTTCAAATATTCAAATTTGATCCCTCAACACGTACTCCCTTTTAAATAATTAATTTCATGATAAAATTTTTCGGAAAATCTAATTTTAAATCGTGTTTTAAACAATAAAAACACAACTTTTTTTACTACATTTTTGCCAACCCTGGCAAGGACCCTTTCTTACACCTTCAAATTCTAAATTTTAGGAGCTCTTGATTTCGTCTTTTCGTGTTTTTCTTCTCAATACGTTTTCGTGGTCCGTTGGTCAAGCTGTATGATACTCGCTTTGGGTTCAAGTGGTCCCTGGTTCTAATTCCACACGGACAATTTCTTACACCATGAAATTCTAAATTTAAGGAGCTCTTGCTCTTTTTCAACAGTCAGTAGAATATTTCACATATTCTGTATTGATCGCTTAACACGCACTCCCTTCAAAATAATTAATATCATAAAATAATTTCGGAAAATCTAATTTGTTCTTAAAAAAGCTCAAATATGTTATTTTTCAATTAACTTGGAGGGAATAAATCGATTAAAAATTAAATAAGTTGATTGAATTAAATTGTGATTAAAGAATAAATTAATGTAAATAAAGAAAAATCGCAATATCGGATCTTAAGTCAATTAATAAACGTCACTCTCATTGTTTGTTTTTTCTGTCTTGGTCAAAACCAAGACCATTTTGTTTAATCAAGCAGGCTGTGAAAATCAGCGCCTTGCGCTAGCGGGAGTAGTGGCTTAAATGGAGAGCCGCGATGTATAATATATAGGCTATTAGTTCTGCAAGAATGATTTTAAACATGTTTAAAACTAGGTTTTTTTTGTGTTTTTTACTGTTTTTTTTCTACTTGTTTAAAAACAGTTTAAAACAACAAATCGTGTTTTAAACAATAAAAAACACAACTTTTGTTTTTTTTAAAAAAAACTCAATTTTTGCCAACCCTGATCAGAGTCAGTCTTGATAGCGGATGGGTGGTTTATTCGTTCTTCCACAGCGTGTCACCGGAAAGGCTGCTGGTCTATTTATAGGAGGGATTGATGAATTCGGAAAGGCTGCTGGTCTATTTATGGGAAGAATTGATGAATTATCAGGAAATCCAGGTCTTTTTTTCTTGCATCAATGGGATCTTTGGAATCGAGTTAGTTGGTAGTCGTTTCGGTTTCAGGTTTGGTAAGGCTAAGTGCTGCGGTCGATCACTATGACTGGTGGTGTCATAGCGGAATTTGTTGGAAGTAAGGAGATCGGGGGTTGCTGTAGTGGTAGCGGAACTGGAAATGGAGGAGGTATTGGTGTTGTAATTGACTGTATGGGCGAAATCAGGTTTTGGATTTGTTGAGGGGAAGTCAGGTTTTGGATATGTCGAGGGGAAGTCAGGTTTTGATTTTGTTGAGGGGAAGTCCGGTTTTGGTTTTGTTGAGGGGAAGTCCGGTTTTGAGGGTTTTGTGGTTGTTGTTCTGTTTTCTTGCCAATCTTAGTAACGGCTCTTCTACTAGAGGATTGGCTACTTGTGTTGTGGCTACTAGTTTGCGTTGGTTGATTATTCTGACTATAACTTTGCTTTGGATACTGAGGATGCATTGGTGAATACGACTGATCGAAAGTTGATACTGGTTTTAAATGCGTCCTAGTACAGCGAAAGAGTTGATAAAGTGGAGTTTGGATGTTATAGGAATGTGGTTCCTCCGCGACAGACACAATGGTAGCTGGTAGCCAGTTCCGGTGGCCTGCTAAATACAACACTTGGTCTCCTGGTTTAAGAGAAGGTAGTATAGAAGTTCGTCCCTCGTTGGCTTTATTTACCATCGCTTCTTGAAGTTCTGTTAGTGTGTTATGATCTTTTTTAGTAGGGAATTTCGGAGTTAAAGTATCTGTGTTAGTTGTGTAGGGTGTTCTTATCCGACGGCCCATACACATCTCAGCCGGAGATGGTAAAGGTCCTTCAGGTGTGGAACGATATTCCATTAATACATATGGTAAGTCCTTGCCTTCAGATTGGGCTTTAATCAATGAATTTTTTATAGTCTGTACTGTCCGTTCCGTAAGCCCATTAGATTGTGGATAATATGGAGACGACGTAGTATGTTTAACACCCCATTGTTTCAAAAAATCGTGAAAGCTAGCCGAATTAAAAGGGGGACCATTATCGGATATTAGATTTTGGGGGGCTCCATGTCTGGCGAATTGAGAGTTAAGAAAATCTATAATGGTCTGTGTAGTCATATTATTTAGTTTAGCTGCCTCGACAAATTTAGAATAATAGTCTACTAATATTATGTAATTTTTTGATTTAATATGAAATATGTCAGTCCCGAGGGTCGCCCAAGGAAGTTTTGGAACCGGGTATGGCGTCATTGGCATGGTTTGATTGTTTGCACTCCTATTAGCACAAATGGGACAGGCTTTAATATATTGAGTGATGTGTTCGATCATATTCGGCCAAAAAAATGCAGTTTAGCCTTTGCTATACATGAATGTATGCCTTGGTGGGAGCCATGTATAGTTTGAAGAGCTTCCCGTTGTAATGTTTTAGGAACTATTAACTTAGAACCCTTGTACAGGAGATCATCCAATAGATGAATTTCGTCTTGGTGTGGCCAGTATACCGATAAGTTTTTGCTTAATTGCTTCAGAGTACGTGGCCAACCTGCCGTTACGAGATCCCTCAGTTGTTTGAGCTCTTGATCTTGAGCTGTGGCGTCTCTGTATTGTTGTTGTTTTGAAGGAAGTAGTGCAGACATCGCATATGCAGCTGCATATGGTCCTTCTAGTGAGTTGGTATTGATCAAGGTATGAGGTTGGGGAGCTCGAGATAACATATCGGCAATGTGTAATTTCGATCCTGGAACATAGATTAGGTTAATATGGTATCGAAAAAGGCGCATTGTTAGTCTTTGGAGACTGGGTGATAAAAGATATATCGGTTTCTTTATAATTCCCAAAAGTGGGTTATGATCAGTTTCGATAGTTATTTTAGTACCGGCTATATAATAGTTAAAATGTTCACATGCGAAAACGATGGCCAATAGCTCTTTTTCAATTTGTGCATACCGACATTGGGTTGCGGTTAGAGAAGTAGAAGCGTATTCTACCGGTTGTCCATTTTGAAGTAGCACGGCGCCAATACCGGTTTGGCTCGCATCCACCGAAAGAGTTATTGGTAGATTAGGGTCAAAATAGGTTAAAACTGGGGCTGAAGAAGCCAAACTCTTAAGGGAATCATAATGTTTCTGATGGTCTTCCTCCCATTGAAATATCGCGTCTTTCTTAAGTAACGCGCAGGGGAGCAGTGTCAGTTATTACATTTGGAAGGAATCTCGTTATATAATTTATCATGCCTAAAATCGTTGAAGCGCGGTTTTATCTATAGGCGGTGGAAGTGAGCAAATTGCGTCTACTTTAGTCGGATCAATTTCTACACCTTGAGCCGTTACGATATGTCCCAAATATTTAGCGCGAGGAACTGCCAGAAACATTTTATTTCGCCCGAAACAAAGTCCGGAGTCTAAAGCACGCTGTAGAACGCGATATAAAGTATTTTTATGCGAGGAAATATCTACATCAGCGATTAGAAAGTCATCTGTAGATATATGAACTTGCGGGAACTCATCGATTGGGTATAAACGTCTTAAAGTTTGTTGGCAAACTTCCGAACCAGTAACCAACCCGTTAGGGTACCGAAGGTATCTATAACGTCCATAGGGTGTCGCGAATGTACATAACCGCGAACTAGCTTCCGTTAATTCAATGTGCCAAAAAGCACTTTTTACGTCTAAAACAGTAAAAACTGTTTAACTTGTAGTGACGCAAAAATTTCTTGGGTGGTAGGTACTGGGAAGGGTTGACGCTTTATCGAGTTATTTAATTTTCGCGGATCCATACAGATACGGACTGAAAGTGGAGCATCCGGTAGCGCATGAGGTGGTGGTGGCTTAGGTGTTACAACCATAGGATGTACCCATTCTGAAGTACCAGTAACTGGGGTGATAATACCAAGCTGAAGATTGCGATCCAATTCTAGTCTAACGGGTTCGCGAAACGCGTGCGGAATTTGGTGTGCCGCGCTAATGGAGGGTATCGGATGGGTTTTCAAGTCTATATGGTGTCGCCCCGGTAATTTACCAATTTTGTCGAAAACACCGTGAAACTGCGCGACGATTTCTTCCGGTGTTTGTGGTATCTGTTTAGTTGTAGGAACTGATGTGATTGTAGATAATTCTTTCGTTTGAAGGGGTGGTAGTGGGTGACAGTGATGTTGGATTATTGCCAGTTGAACGGAAGCTGTGGCTCCTAAGATAGGGATACGTTTCTCAGTTGTTACATAAAAAGGGAATGTGCCTTTGGCTGCGTAAGATGAACAGACAACGTCAATAACCCCTGCGATCGGGACTGGATGGCGGGAATAAGCCATTACTTTATACTTGGGAGCTTGCAATTCTGGACGTGAGGTTAGGTTTAGATACATCGTTAACGGGATAATATTGACTTGGCTACCCGTATCTATTTTGAACTGAACCTTTGTATCAAAAAGGTACAGTTGATCAAAAATTTCATCTTCGCTATATTGGTGTGTTATTGTCTCTTGTGTGGAGGGGTCTGTTTGTAACTGGTCTAATTCTTGATAAAGCATTATAGTGTACGAAGCAAGTGTGTCCGAGACTTCGTATTGGTCTTGTTCTTGATAATCATAATTGTGTTGGAAATGTGTCACCTCTGATTGAAGTTCTATAGCATTAGTTGAGCGGCAAACTGTGGCCCAATGACCCTTACGCCCACATTTTAAACAAATTGACATACGGGCAGGACATAAACCTGAGTTGTGGGTTGAGTGACCACAGTTTAGGCATTTATTAGGGCGCTGAATTGATAGCGAACGATGTTGTTGTGATTGCATAGGACGCGATTGGATTTGTTGATGCTGTAGTGTGCGATTGGAATGGTATGGTTCGTTGGTCCTTGAGTTATACTTATTTGTATTAAACTGTGGATGCGAAGCTGAACCGGGATATCGTGATTGTCTAAAATTGGGTCTTTTACGGTTTAAATCATCAATAGTGATGGCATTATGGTCAGTCTTTGCAGGCCCGTTAGCCATAGCACCTGCATGGAGCGTAGAAATCTCTTCTGCCTGGCAGAGTTGGATCGCTTTTTCTAATGTTAAATCTGGGATTGCTAATAGAGTTTTACGCGTCACGTCATTACGAATACCACAGACTATTTGGGTTGCAATTAGAGAATCCGTCAACGTGAGAAATTCACACACTCGGGCCTTGGTTTTAAGGTCGGTAAGGAAATGGTCAAAAGTTAGTTGTAATTGTTTCGTTTGAAAAATGAGTACCGTAGATAGGTTAGATTCTTATACGGTTGATAAAAAGTGTCAAAAGCCGTGAGAATAACCTGAAGGGTACGAGCATCGCCGACTTCATTGATTGGGAGAGTTTTGTATATGCGCCGCCCCGCTGGGCCTAAAATATGCAGGAATGTTGCGCGTTGCGTAGGTATAGTTTCAGTATTTAACTTGGCTGCTTCGGCGTAAATTTCAAATCCTTCCTTATAGTCAGCCCATGTTGAAGCAGGATCGGCTCCCGGAACGAACTCTGAAGGGCTTTTAAATGACGTCATGTCCAAGGCCCGAACGAACGAAGTTGAAAAAAAAAACTGTTTTAATCTAGACCGCCGTTGGGTTGATTTAAAAACGTAAAGTTCGAGACACCTCTATCACCATGTTGTGTTTAATAAACCGCCATATAAAAAGTACTTAATTTATCCTTTATTAAAAGTGACTACTCATGTTAAGTGCGTTATAACAACTGACGTTCTCCCGTCAAGCTCACACCTCGCTCCAGAACCCCTAGCGGGAGAACATACAAACAGAACTATTAATTCCCCTAGCGGGAGATATTTATAACATGACAAAGACCATTCAGCCCATCTATAGGTTAAAGGAAACCAATGTACTAAATATTTTTGAAATCGGTTGAAACGCGCAGACTTTGTTGCATGGAGAAACGTTTTTACATTTCTGGGCGCCATTTTTTAAGATGGCGGCGGATTGGAAAAATATTTCTTAGTACGCGCCTACTACTTACGAGTAACGTTCCTGCAAATTTTCAGCCTTCTGGGGCAGGCGGTTTTGGTCTGGGCGTTGATTATCAGTCAGTCAGGACTTTGATTTATATAGATATAGATATGGATTGCGGGTAATCATTTTAGCAGAGTTAAAAGTAGCCCATCGAGGGGATATTCACATAAATTTTATGTACGCCTGTTAAGTACGGTACGATGTGGCTACTATTATGAGCCCAGCCCATGGGCCATCTTGTTGTATTTTTAAAAGAGAGACAACTCTCTCCACGCTGACATTTTTCTGGACCATGAAATAAAGTTCTTATGGATTATTTATCCCCACGGCTTTTCATTTTTAACTTAATGAGTTTGTATCCGGTCGACGAAGGCATAGCTAACTGTTCCGGGGCCTAACAACTGTAAGCCCCACAAAACTGGTAGGCTTACCTAGAGTGAATACAAGTACTTTTATAATCAAAATTTATTATTGACTCACCCAGCCATCTCTCAAAAATATTACAAAGTAAAAACTTTCTTTAAATAAACAAAAAGGTGCTCGGGCCTTCCTCCTTCGTCGCTGGAGCCAAAGAGAGTATAGGGGAGGAGTGGAAAGAGGGGAAAATCTTGTTGCTCTTTTCTACCGCGCATCTTCAATGCGCAGTACCGAGGCATTTCCGTTTGAGACATTAAATAATATCGTAGGTGGCGCGACTGAGCCGGAAACTCCCTCGTACCACTAGTATAGTGTAGAGGCAACATTGTAATTTAGCCTTGTGGAGCGGGGGAGCTTCCACTCCTCCCCTATACTCTCTTTGCTAGAGCCAAAAGATATCTCTCGTCCCCTCGGTCCCTCCTTTTATAGACACAGGGTCTTGAATCGGGTCTAAGGGTTCCTACCCCCTTTGACTTTTGGTCAAGGGGTTAAGTCTCTGTCGGGATTCCGACGAGGACAGTTGCGCGGGGAGAGAGTTGTCTCTCTTTTACATCACAGATTCTCTCAACGTAACCACGTTAGAAACGGAGGGTTACGTTGTTTGCCATTTCCACAGTCCACATTGCCGTTTGTTTATTGGCTTCAATCGTAATAATTAAAAACATCACTTCCGATGAAAATGACACCTCAAAAACAGTAATAGTCGGATGAAAATTCTTGACAGTTCAAGAGTATTTTACATCTTCGTGTGAATCATCCAGAGTCGGTGTCTACCGTGTAACCCAACCATCTGCTCTGATGTAGTGGACTCTTTGTCAAGTAATGGCGAAAGCCATTAAATACCCGATAGATGGCTCAAATGCGTTCGTCTTAATGAGACTTTTACATAACCGTACTGAATGAAAATAGGGCGGATATTTTAAAAAAATGTAAACGTCCCACAACTATCACTTTGAAAAATTAAAACTTGCAATTTTTAAATTTATTCGATGCATGTATGCATGAGTTTGTTCCTCTAAACTTTTTCCGTTGCTACGAATTTTAGGCACTTATGGGCGGTAACTTTAAACTTGTTGATTTCGTTCATGGTGGCGTGGCTGTCGTAACGCACTCTTAGGATCCCAAAACGAAATGTTACTGGCCAGGTGATAAGGTTGCGTCATGTCAAGCGATGAAAGAAACTCCGCCATCTATAGACAATTGGGAAACTTTCGAAATCACCATTATAATAACCTATGGTAATTATTTTAAAATTTAAGTTGAACGTTCTCATGGTACACAATTATCGTTATTTCAATTATTTGGGAAACCTTTGACGAATCGTGGAAAAAATGGTCAAACAGAAAATGAAACTGGACGCAGCAAAAGGAAAAAGAGAAATCATAGAAGTGTTGCGAGAACTGAAACTGACACAGAATCTGAGGATGGCGATCAATCATAATCTCCTGAAAAATTCCACAACTACCAGTTCTAAACTCTGTTCTCACCACTTTAACAGCTACCAAAGGTATATGGATTTTGAGAATTATTTCTTAACTATTTGTCACATTGAACACCATTTTTATAGGCGATGTAAAAAAACTAAATTCAAGAAAACTTACTTCACATATTTCCGGTCAAAACTTTACGTAAGTGAACCATAAGTAAGAATGACACAGTGAAATCACATAATGGAGTTGTGTTTATGTTAATGGAAAGTGTCAAACATATTGCTATTTTGTAACTTATGGGGGCGGGATTTCAAGTTTTAATGAATAAATTCATGGTGCAGCCGCCTAGCACCATTGCATTTGCATGCGAGGCTAACTTCTTTTCTAGAAACGCAGGGATGATGCTGAAAGGATTTCGTTGCTGTTCTACGGATGTTCCGTAGAGAAGCTCTGTTATAGGTATGCAGATTTCTACTCCATCCCACCTCTTTCCCCGAAGATATTACTTATATTGAATTAGAGGAAACATTACTCGTTTGCTATTCCTTATCCTAAAAAATATGAATTTCACGAATGTTTTGGCCTATTGTCCTATTAGGTCTATTTTTTCTTTGCAGGCCTGTTTGCCTCCTAGCGGTCGATTCCTATAACCCTAAGAAATACGTTATAGTAATTTCAGTTCTTATCGAACCGTCGAAGTTGTATGTAAGCATAAGCTTTCTTTGTTGCAATATTTCATAATCGTAATTAGGGTAATTTTTCAATTTAATTAGTATTTAAACCATTATTTTAGTTAAAATAATTAATTTTATTAATTAGTCGGTTGGAGAAGTCCCTCCTCTCCAAAGACCTCAAAGCAGCTCTCATTGAAGACTATGGAATTACTTCCGCGCTGTGCATCCGCTTGAAAACGAAACATCCTGATGCCAGTCACTCATCGTTTTACGTTTCCTGTATTGACGACGGTGAATTTGATAAGTTAAGCGATTTATCAATCTGGCCTTTAGATTGTATTATTACTGAATTCTTTGGTAAGCCATTGGATGCTCATAAACATCCTACAGAATTCTGCAACAATGAAAGCATCGAGGACAACGACGCGATGACGAACAGGACGATACCAACTCACAATGAATCAAATCACCATAGCTTTTCAAAATGTTCGGGGTCTCCGCACCAAATCAAAAGAATTCTTAAATAATATAATTTCTCAGGACTTAGACGTCATCTGCCTAAAAAACACAAATTTTATCTGTGATTATTTTCCTTATACTTACACAGTTTTTCGCGCTGATCACCCCGATCCTTTATTTAAAAATGTACGAGGAGGGGGAGCCCTGATTCGCCATTAAGAAATCGGTTGCATATTGTAGACGTCATGATCTGGAGGGAACACCGGCATGTGTGTTCCTTGAAATAAAACTCGATGGTTTGCGATCGATAGTTTTAGGCAATGGCTACTTTCGCCCGGCTACTGACGATCATCAATATTAAAGCTTACGGGGAGCAACTGCTTAAGGCTCTTCAGAACAAAAACCATGACATTTTGCTCCTTGGCGATTTAAATCTTCCCGGTGTTAACTGGGAGATAGTTTGTGATCAGGGCTTCTCCTCCCCTGTGAAAGCTATAGCGGGACACATTTTTGAAATTTGCTATGGATTAAATTTAAAACAAATTAATAAGTGCCCAGAAAACAAAAATTTGCTAGATCTTTTCCTTAGAAATATAAACGGAATTGAAGATCTTGAGAATCCGTTTGTCGTTATTTATGCTTACCATCCACCTTTTTGTGCCCTCCATACTGACTTCTATAGTACTGCTTTGCCAGCTAAAGGTGCTACTTACAATTTTAAGAAAGTTAATTACTTTGAATTGTATTCTATGATACGCGATACTGACTGCACGAGGGTTTGGGATCGGATGACGTCAACTCTTTTGTTGACTATTTAACGAACGGTATTCGAGAGGCCATGGAAACATTCATACCTAAGAATGATCAACACGGCTGCTCTAAATTTCCGAAATGGTATTCCTTGGAACTCAAACGAGCCATTAAAAACAAAAAGTACCGTTACAGGAAAAAATGTCGCACGGGCACATTGTCTGATTCTATCGCTTTTCGTAAGAGCAGGGCTATTGTGAAACAATTAATTACTAGGGATAAAAACTTGTTATCGGAAAACGTTTGCGAACCCGCTTTGGCACACCCTAAAAAAATTTGGCTTCACGTTAATGGAAACTTGAACGAAGATAACCCCGCAATTTCTCTTGTTATTGATAAACAGCTTGTGTTTGAACCAGAGAAATTGGCAGAGACATTTAAGTGGCAGCTCAGTCTTTTCTACGTAGGAGTGAGTGGTTTCCACTTTACAATGTGTTTTCTCATATAGATTTGAAATAGGTGTGGTGTTCAAGGTCTGAATTAGGTTGTTCTCGGTAGGTAAAATTGGTATTGTCCTAGACAATGCGTCAACATTGGGGTGATTTTTCCCGCACCGATACTGAATCCCGTAATCGAACACCTCCAATTTGATAATTCAACGGGCAAATTTCCATCTCGATTCTTTCACATACGTAAGCAAAACCAATGGTTTATGGTTCCTAGTATTTATGAAATGTCTTCCGAACAAGTATGGTCGAAATTTTTCCACGGCGTACATGACAGCTATTATTTTGCGTTCAAAAGTTTGAGCAATTTTTTCACTTCTTTGAAACATTGGACTTTCATATGCAACTATTTTTCAATGTTATTTTTCGCTTTTGATAAAATGCAGCCTACTCTCGTTTCAAAGCCACGTCTACAATACTGGGTAACGCCTCATCTAAACGTTCAAGTTTAGAGCCACGCCCACACTTCGGTACAACAAATCTATCCATTCTTGTAAGAGTATCTATAAATTCTTGACTTTTTTTACTTAAGCGTTTCCGTTAACTAGTTAAATATCTTTGAAAGGGTAAAAAATGATGCATATATTTGATTTGGCCTAGCAGAACACCCATTCTAGGCACTTTTTCACACTCTCTTATTTACTTACATTAACAATCTTTTGGTATTTATTAACAATCTTTTGGTATTTAAATTTTATAACTCAATTTTCAACATAAATCTTTTCGTAATATTTACTTACGTGTTTGTACAAAAGCACAAAAAACTCGTAAGCTACTTCAGTTGGATAGTACAGACCACCCTTATCTTGGGCTTGAATCCAAAACCTCAACTTTTGGGCAACGTTGTCCTTTTTTGTGTGCATCAGAGCAGCGATTTTTTCTTCCTGACTGATTTTCGGCAGAGAGACCTAATTGCAACTCCAATTACAAACCTCAAGACTTCTCCCGCTTCTTCGACCGGAGTTTTGACATCAATTGGCATAAACTTAAGCTTCTAGGAACCCGCCTCGACTATACGTCTGATGAGAATACTTATCCCTCTTAATTTTTCAGTTTTTGTTAGTTCCTTGAAATTATGCAACTTAAAAAAAAATAAAATAAATATATTATATTTACCAGGGATAGATAGACTTTTTTAAGACGGAATTCCCAACGGTTAATATTTACTTCAGTCCGACTCATAGACGAGTACATAGCCCCTTCCTTCAACACGTAACCAAAAAATTAAATTTTCTTATTGGCTCACTAAAACTACGTATTGGTGACGTTGCTGACGGGGAGGGCCAAAAATACGTAATTCCTGTTTACATCTGTCGCTATGACTACGACCCCTCTTGCGTTGTACAAGAGCCCACTCGATCCGCGCTCCCGGGCGCTGCGCTGCTCGCGCTATATAGCGCGAGCAGCTTGCGTCGTGATGCGCGTGATAGAGTGGGCTATGGTTGTACAGATAAGCATCTTTACAGGGGTTCAAAATGAAGCCGTCTCAAAGCAAGGGTAGGAAATTATTTGGGAATTGTTTTTAATAGCAATTAAGAGGTAGGGAATTTATTGCCGGTGTTTTGGATTTGGAGTACATCTGTAAGGGTGAAAAGTGTTCGCTAATTCTTTCTAAATCCAATCATTTCTACTATCCTCATAATTTTGTAAGCGAATTTGATGAAGTTAACCAAGGCTTAGTGAATGGCCAGGAGTTTTGCGAGCTTAGTGTTTGGTTAAAACCTGTTCGTGTTGTAATATCTATGAAGGCTTTTAAAGCATCACTACAACTTCATCAAAGAGAAATAAATCGTATTTCAAAATGTGTTTTGGTTTCAAGCCCTATGTCTTGTGTTACTTCCATTTTTAAACAATGTTCTTTCAAAAATTACAATCGGAGCCCAATCCATTCCAACTTGGCAGACGACGTTTATTTGACCCGGATATACATACAACGCCATAATGAAAATAAGACCCGCCTCTTCTTTCATACCCCCCCGTCACGGGTAAGGGGGTCGTGGACTAGGACGCGCACCCGAATAACCCTGTTACCCATTCCGTCTTAAAAAAGTCTATCTATCCCTGTATTTACTTTAACTGTAGTAAGCTCAAAAATATACTCACTGTGGTGTGTTTTAAAGAAATTAAAACCAATTACTTCTTTTTTTATCCATAATTAGTTCATTCATTTTAATAACTACTATATCATCTACCGTAGATGTCAATATTGGTCGCAGCAAACCATTTTTTCAATAAAATCAGAAGCTTCAAAGTTTAACAGCCAATTGATTCTCGCTTTGGCCATTACTATGGAATCTAGCTTTGAATCTTCAAGATTTTGTTTAACCTCTCCTAAAATTTCTCCAAATGTTTCATGGTAAAAATTATTTAATGAAATTAGGTTGACAACATTTAAGCGGCACATTAGAAAAGAGCACATGATTCCTGTGTTGACCGGATACTTAATTCAATTAATAAATACCATCAATCATGAAAAGGTGGACGGGTTCTTTAACCTCCTTTCTAGGCTGACATTTGATCTCTCTTTGCAACTTCAGGATCATAATAGTTAATTGTTAAGCTATTTGAATTTGCAAATAAATTTAATTAACTTTTGGTTACTAAGTAACTGTGCTTGGTCCCTTTCTTGGTGGCAACATCAAAGTACTGATTAATCAAAACTGTCATTGTAGACAAAGACCGGAAAGTGTAAAAGATAAGTGTAGAATATAAATTGTCTAAAGTAGCAGATATTCAAATTTTCACTTTTGAACACATGATTATTTTAAAAAAATTCTTATCTTACATCCGGCGGCTGTCCTCCACCCTCCTGTTGGTCCATGAAGTCATGGATGTCCCGCTCCTCCTGACTCGAAAGTCCCGGAAAGTCCTCATCCTCCTTTCCATCCATGAAACGGTTAAGGTCACGGGCCTCCTGGCTCGAAAGCTCCGGAAAGTTTCCCTCCTGACTGGTCCCATCTGCTGCGCACTCTTCAACACCTAGGACGTGCTCGCGCATGTGCATATCGGTCTCGTTTTGGCCGTTGAACCACTTGTCGCAAATATAACATGCGATCCAAGGTGGAGGGGAGTGTCGTCCAGCGTGACGACTTCGATGTCATCCTCTTCCCGCTCCATGAACTCATGCAGTGCACGATTCAAATCGTCAGGTAGTTCATCTAGATTTTGGGTTGAAAGGTCCGACGACAGGATGTCGCCGGAAGGGGAACCAAAAACGAGGGGAGAGGTGGGGGAATGGAATCAGGAGAGGAGTGGGTGGCAACTTCGGAAAGAGAGCCAAAAACAGAGGGAGGAGTTGGGAGAATAGGGTTTGGAGTGGAATGGCTGAGTTTCGGGCGCTTGGCCTCGGGAGGGGTTAGAGGGGTTAAACGATTACCCCTACTCATAATAAGTTCGCGCATAGCTCGGGCTTCCTGGGCATTTAACTCTTCCATACTTAAAGAAGCCTCAGAGAAATAAAGAGATGGCGAGGGAGGGGACAAACTACTTTCCCTACTCTTGATGAGGTCGCGCATAGCTTGAACCTCCACGCTATCTAACTCCACCGAGCTTATGGAATGTCCCAAGAAATTAAGTGATAACCTGCTAGGGTATTCGGTAAAGTGAGGGACTGAGGGATAGAGTCTGGGGTTGACGGAACTGAAATGTTCGTGAGGGAAGGAGAAATGGAAATTGGAATGTTTGCGAGGGAAGGAGAACCGGAAGTTGGAACGTCCTTAAGGGTTGGAGAATCGGGGCTAGGGGTGGAATCAGAGTCCGAACTAGAGCTAGATAGTTTGAACACCTCACGCTTTCTACCTTTTGAGTTGAAGTGGTTGCCAGCCACATGGGCAGCTAAAGTGGCGCGTCTCGTGAAACTCTTTGGGCATTGCAGACACTTAAAAAAATTCCCCTCATGATTTTCCTTATATGCCTCGTAAGGTCCCATGATCTAACATATTCACGCTCGCATGCACTACACTTAAACATTCTAAAGATTAACTCTCTTTAAAGGCGGTAGAAAAAATATATATATATATCTTAATCTCGGCACAGAATTAACTATGTCTTTAAGACAGTAAAAAAATCTGTCTTAATCTGGGATCGGAAATAACTATGTCTTTTAAAGACAGTAAATCTATCTTAATCTCAAAGATAATTACAAGTATTTTCGGTGCTAGACCGTAAAAGTTTCACTTACCTTCTGCAAAGAATGGCTAATAGAAACTTGAGAACAGTCAGGAAGTTGTCCAGAACAGAAAATGAATAGCTGATGTACACGCCGGGGCTTTTATACTTTTGGCGTGATAAGATGTTCAACTATCGTGTATCAGGGAATTTCACACTTGTGTCACGTGACAATCTGCGTCATGCTTCGAGACAGGATTTTAAACTTCAATCTAGTTGATTTTTCGCAAGTCTCCTATCGTGAACATAGATTATTCCCCCAAAAATTACCGACTGTAACTGTTTACTTGACCTACCATGAAAGACCTCTATCATGGCTTACATCTCAAATTCTTGATGGTATTGACCTTCTATTTACTCGTAGTCGGAGGTTTCCATGTATTCACACGCGCCTATCATGTTTTCGAAAACATATCTAGTTGTTTCCGCTTCATCAATAAGCGTTTCCTAACTAAAAAACATTTCCTACACCCGTTGCAGTTATTTACATTTCAGTTTCCTATCTTTGCAATGATTGTTCTAAAATATATATGTGTCTATATCATGAATAAATATGAGCTATTAAATTTGAATATTTATTAATTTTAATTAAAAATTGGAAATATGCTTATACTTAGAATAATGAGAATATGTTAAATTTCAATGTTTATTATTTAAATTTACGTCAATACAATATTTTACAAGAATTTTTTGAGTTACATACACTTTTAGAAACCATCTGCTTACAGAATTGAAAGCTTAAGAAAGAGGAGTTATTAAAAATATTAACTATAATCTCTATATTTAAATATGACGCGGCATTAGAATAATATTCATCTACACGTTCACTCCATTCCGTCATTATACAATCATGTTGCATCTGCAATGGGTGGTCTATAAAGCATCCATTGCAGGTATTCTTGATTCCCTCAGTCAGTTGCTGTATAACTATCTCCTTAATCGCGCTCTCTACACGTTTTGATTCAGTAAGGAATGTAACCACCTGAATGTGTTTTTCCAGTAAGTTCCCCCATAGGTATGACCCTATAGCGAATCCATTCTTAGTCGGCTCCTTTACCCGGGATTACTTGACGAACATTTAACGTTTTCCTATCTTGGTAAGTTACAAGCTGAATTCGCTTGTCCACCGACCCTTCGAAAAAGCTCGTGGTAGGTTGAGCGTCATCCTTCTCGAGAAATTCATTTATGGTATCCTTCATCCCATAAAGTTGCATGTACTCGTCCTCACTTAATATAATCCCCGTAGAACCATCCGTCATTCCTAGTCTAATATTGCAGTCCGCTGTTACGCTGACCGATTTAGTTGAGGAAATCTCGAAAACGTTGGAAATATCCCTAAATAATCACACAGAATTAAGACGCGAACTTAAATTTAAACATAACACTAAAGGAGAGAGTATACTTACATTTCAATGAGTGCTTTAAGACTCGTAAAATGCCTTATCCTCAAACCTACCACGTCTTTTATACGTTCGAGGCACATCGTCGAAAGTCAATATGACACATGGTCTTGAGCCTAACACTTGGCGGGGGTTTACCATGACGTTGACGGTCACGTTGTCGAAAGACAATGTTACATCGTCTTAAACATAACACTTGGCGGGGTTTTACCATGACATTGATGACCACGTTGTTGAAAGTCGATACATAACTTAAGCTTAACTTCCCGAGCACGTGACATGAATTTTAACCGCTATAATTCAAAAGTGGATCCCCTATCAGTGATGTCATGCATTTATTATTTTCTTCAAAAATGAAGATAAGACACGCCAACGGGAATAGATAACCCTATCTCAAGTGTTCGACATGAGATTAAACGTCGTCATGAGATTACACGCCAACTTTACCCTATCGGTTCACGCCAATTCCTCACGCCAGTTCACGCCAATTTCCCCCGCAGCCCACGCCACTGGGCCAGCTCCAACATATTGTTACAACTGTCGTTGAAATAAACCCACTCCTGGTTAATCATAATTTCGAATCCCGCTTTAATCCTCACAAAACGCGTCGGATATTTAGGGTAAGTTAGTTATAATAGGTTAAGTGCTAAGAAAATAACACCTACACGGTAGCGTTTCATTTTAAAAGTTTCGAGATTTTGGGCCTGAAATACGTGCCATGGTCTAAATACGAATGGAGAAGGCGAAGGCACGGGAGAAGGCGGGGGCGATGGCGCTGGCGGTGAATCCATCTTAGGAGAAAAGGGCGTATCGACACCTTGCAAATAACTAAAAAACACCAAACCCCCACCATCCCAGCTTGAAATTACAAGAGTGAAAATAACAAGGCGACCCAAGGGCTCGTAATAGTAGCCACATCGTACGAGTGAATAGCCCCTCTATACCCTACCCTAATGAGTGGATAACCCCTCTCTACCTTACCCTAATGAGTGAATAGCGCTATCTTTTACAATGCTTAAATAATTTACCGTGCATAAAATCAGAGTTAATAGCCCCTCGATGCCCTACCCTAATTGGTGATAGAATTATTACCCGTATAAATTTACTTATGCCGTAATTGTAATATTCCGGGGAATCGAAGAACAGATAGTTTTAGTGATTACCCCCTCGATGAGTTTACAACATAGACTTATGCCGATGCACACTTATCGCTTCTTATAAATTTCTAACATGAACTTATGGTCAGAAGAGTTTGATAGAGAAAGAATTCGGTAAAACACCCAATAATTGTAATATCCCGGTGCCTTAAGACCATTCTAAAAAGAACGTCAGTAAATACTTGCTTTTGCTTTCAAAATTTCCCTCGATTTCTTTGAATGTTAAAATAGGGGATGTAAACTTATACCATATACTTATGATACCGAATGTGAACTTATACCATATGCTTATGATACTGAATGTAAAATCTACTTATGATACCGAATGTAAACTTATACCATATACTTATGATGCCTACTTATGATGCCGAATGTAAACTTGTACCATATACTTATGAAACCGAATGTAAACTTATACTATATACTTATGATACCGAATGTAAACTTATACCATATACTTATGATACCGAATGTAAACTTGTACCATATACTTATGATAATGAATGTAAACTTATACCATATACTGCTCCATATACTGCTCCATATACTTATGGTACCGAAGAACTGGTTTCTCTCCATTTCTTCACCCATTTCCTCGCTTACCGAAAAAATCTCGGATTTCATACGAAAACTTCTTGGCTATTTGGATAGCATGCTTGCATTGTGGGCGAATGGTCCGGGGTTCAAATCCCGACCCGGCCTCGAAAAAAATTTCTTCATTTAATTAAATTTAGAAGTCCACCTGGGAATTAAATAGTCGACTATAAGGAAGAAAATCTTTTCTAGCGTCGTTCAAAAATGACGAACGATACTGCCAAAGGCGGGACTGTGGCACTATATATATATATATATATATATATATATATATATATATATATATATATATATATATATATATATATATATACGATGTGGCTAAAAATGCCCGAGAAAGATAACTACGACTAGATCCCGTTGACGAAATAAAAAAACCGATTGGAAGATAGCAATGCGTCAAGTAAATATATGTAATTTTTAGGGGGTACGCATCAAAATAATTCTCAATAAACCGAAAATAAATATATTTCGTCAAGAGAAATCTTATTATTTCTACTTTTAATTGATACTATTTATTAAAAATTGGTAAAAATTCGCTTACCAATCGGGGATTTTGTTCACTTATTTCTGGGTCTTAAAATTTAAGACGTTGTCTTTTCTGATTCTGCTTCGAACTTATGGTCCGAAATAGGTGTAAAACGGTTTTTATATTTGAACGGAATTAAAAGGTAGGAGAGGGTTAACATCTTAACCATCCTTTTCGAAATAGAAGAAATGTCGCGATGGAGGGGTAAACAAACCAAATCAGGTGAGAGGTACGACGAAATCTATTTCTAGGAACATCCGTAAAAAAAGGTAATTTTCGCTTTAACGAATTGGTTTTTTCCGAATTCCGATACGTTTCCAAACTAACAGAAATACTTTCGGATGAGAAGGGCTTTACTTTAAAAACCAAAAAAAACCCTTTTTTTTCGCGACTTTCGTCTCTTTAAACTTGCCATTATGTTTATTTCTTTCCTCATTGGAAAAGACCGTAAACGAGATTTCAATATGTTTCGGTTCTGGAGAAATATATTTTCGGAATAATACAAAAAAATAACCTTCAGAGTCAAGGGGAACGTAGGTAAAAAAAATCAAGAAGAACCGATTTTGTTTCTTCTCTTAGAAGGATGAGGTAAGGAATTCGAAAAGAGAGAGTGAAAGGGTTTGCTTCCCCTTCCTCCCTCTCTCCCCCCCGCGCGCGCGGGCAGGGCAGGGCAGGGCAGCCACCGCGATTTTTCCGCGAGCGGCGAATTTTTGTTTAGAAAAAATCGCCGCCAATTCCGCGGCGCAGTAATTAATTCCGCGTGGCGCGACGCGTCGGGTTAATTAAAAAACGCTACTTTGCGACGTTTATATACGAATTACTCTTCCTAAATTTTCTTATTCGTATTTTATTAAACTTCCCAGAAGGACGTCGAATGATACCGTTCGAGCATCCCGCTTCCGTTTTAATAGCCGGTAGTTCCAGTTGCGGAAAAACGGCGTTTTGTTTTCGCGTTACTAAACACAAAGACGATATGTTCGAACCTAAAATAGATCGAGTTTATTGGTATTTTTCCGAATATCAACCTTTTTACGATGATATGAAAAGAAATTATCGCGTTAATTTTATTCGAGGATTACCGAATGATATTTCGATATACGACGGTAGTAAAAACGTCTTTTTAATCATCGACGATTTAATGAGCGAAAATAAAAGCGCGTTAATGGCCAATCTCTTTACCAAATACAGCCATTATAGATCTTTGTCGGTCTTCTTTTTAGTCCAAAATTTATTTCATAAAAATATCCGCGAAATATCTTTAAACTCTAAATACATAATTTTATTCCGCCAAATTCGCGATAAAATGCAAGTTAATTTTTTGTTTAAGCGAATCGATCCTCGAAATTGGAAATTTATACAAAAAAGTTACGCCGACGCGACTAGAAATCCTTATTCTTACTTATTATTCGATTTAAGTCAGAATTGTCCAGTCGAATGGAGACTCAGAACTAATATTTTTCCCGGCGAAACGAACGTAGTATACCAAAATAAATAAAAGAAAGTAGGTATTAATAGACGCCTTCATTTATACTATGACTTCGAAACGTAATAGATCGTCCAAAAAACGAAATAAAAACTGTCAAAGCTTAGCCAAGAAAAATATAGATTTAATTAAAGTCTTAGCGCGATTAAAAAGGAAACAACGATTAGGGATTTTAGAAAAGGCTAATAGAGAATTGAAAGAAACCCTCGGCGAAGTCGCTTTGAATACTTTAAACGGAAACGTTCGATTAAGTCCGAAAGTTTTCCAAAAATTGTCTAAACATAAAAATCAATTAAGAAAATTAGCTAATACAAAAATAAATTGGAAATTGAAACGTTCTTCGTTAATTAATCAAAAAGGTTCGGGGATATTTTCTTTGCTTTTAACGGTAGCGGCGTCCGTTATTGCCTCGTTATTCGGTTCTAGAAAATGAAGTACGCGCGAAAGATGACTTTAATACCCCTCGGAGAGAATTAAGAACCTCTAATAAATTCTACAACGAGGGAACTCGATTCGTCGACTGACAAAGAAGAAAATTATAATATTTGGTCGAATATGTAAAAAGAAATGAGACAGATTATAGCGAATACCGTTTTAGACGATAAGACGAAATGGATTATGTACGATCAATTAATGCAAAGATATCTAGCGTTAACAATAAATAAATTTCCCGAGTACGATAATGATTTGCAGCCTCTGATAAATTTGTTCTCTATGAAATATAGATGGCGTACTAAAGAAATTTTAAATTATTTAACCAATAACGAACGACGAGTTAGGTGGTCTGACAGCGACGGCTCTGTCTATATAAACGGCAAAAAGATCCCAAAGAGCGACATTAGCGAATTGGTTTATTAACACTATCAAGCTCATTGACAACGGAAATAACGCTTCCAAAATACCTCCTCCGATCGGTTGGCGAGAGTTCGAGCCTTACATCGAAGATTACGTAAACAAACAATCAGGGTGTACCTAACCGCTCGCCGTCGAATTTAATAACTGCACCCTTAAAACGTATAACAACCCCGATTCCGGTAGCAACGCCTAATTCATTGCCGATTAAAAAGAGACTAAGAAAGAAAAAAGATACTCCGAGGACCCCTTTTAATTCTAGGTTAATTTTAAAAAGTCCTCTCGACGCGACCCCGGGATCAGCTAAGGAAAAAGTTATTAAAAATGGAGGATGGGTGACGTATCGGTCGACCAAGAGAATGTCGTGAAAGAAGTCTATTTCGACGGCTTCTTTTTCCAGTATCGAATCTTTATACAAAGCCGTGAAAGATATTATATAAAAAAGGACTTGGTTTGCCCAAGTCTAAAAAACAAAACGATAAGAGTTTTTTCCAGTTGACTGAAGCGCGGATATTTTATTTTTCTATATAATTTTAAAGACAATCTGTATTTTACTACTCTTTAATTCAATCTCCTGATTTTACTGGTAATGGATTTATTTCCTATAAATTTATTGAAATAAAATATTACTTATCTCAGATTTTTCAACAACAATTCCATTTTCGTAAAACTTTTATCATGAAAAATCTGACATAAGTAATATTTTATTTCAATTAATTTATAGGAAATAAATCCATTACCAGTAAAATCAGGAGATTGAATTAAAGAGTAGTAAAATACAGATTGTCTTTAAAATTATATAGAAAAATAAAATATCCGCGCTTCAGTCAACTGGAAAAAAATCTTTTCGTTTTGTTTTTTAGGCTTGGGCAAACCAAGTCCTTTTTTATATAATATCTGTTCCTTCAGTCTTTATTTGTATTAATCTATTATAAAATAATTTGCCTGAAATGCTAAATTTTTCACTTCTAGGACGAGGTTGAAAATGGTTCTACACTTCTACTAATTCTTATATGATAGGCTCACAATTCGTTTTAGAACCCGAGCTTTATGGTCAACTTCAAAACAAACCTGCCACTATTTTTAAACTATCAAAGCCGTATCTTTTACAGTCCACTTTACGATGGGAATTATCCATGACATTGCGTGCACTGCCCTTGTACGTTTACAGTGATTGGCACCGTGGACAGTTATTTTAATTAAAATACCTTGGCCACAGGTCCAGTTTTAAAAATATCCTTATTTCCAACACTGATCCATCTATCGTTCCAGCTTTTACAATCACCCATTGCATGGACTCACTCAATAGTCTGCCTAAGCATGGATTTAGAATCCGTCATTAAAAAGTGGAAACGTCGAGGGAAATATATCGTTAAAATTTTGGGTCTACCTAAAAGTCAAAACGCTTGGGTTTTAGCTGAAAATGTCGATAAAATCTGAATTTTATTTAACCTTGCCTAGCGACTCGTCTATGGATTATTTCCCGTCCAATAAAATTTCGTCTTTTATTACCAAATTAGCTACTCCCCTTAATTTAAGCGGAGAGTGGGAAGTGGCCTTGGTCGAAATAATTTACACTCACAGTTTCTTTAACGTTTTGAAAGAAGACGATGAGGAAAGACGAGCACGAAAAACGGATATAGAGTTAGCCAAGCCCCGGAAGAAAGTATTGAAGAGCGTGGACGTGAAATCGACGTCCAAGAGAGAGGTAAACAAGGACTCGAGAGAGACGAAGAAAATGAAAGAGGAGGAAGGGGAGAAAGAGGAGTAAAAAACCAGTAGCGAAGGCCGAACGAATGAAGAAGTATATTTCATTGCCAATATTCCTGCGGGAAATTATCAATCGCTTAAGCTAGATTCCCACTCGACGGAAAACACGACGGAAACCCGGCAGAAAGGGGTTCGACCGAAAAATCTTTACGCCGAGTCCGACGGAATTACCGTTCTGTCGGGCGTAAGTTGTGTTCTATTTTTTCGGTCGTGTTCGGCGTTACGCCGGTGTCTCAGCCAATGAAATTATCCCACTGACAACGTCATGAATTTCAAGAGCGCACGCACACGCGAGATCGATTGATAGCCGCCATTTTTCTGTGGTTGACCAAGGCTTATTGGAAACATACCACCAAGAAAGAAAAATGAAACTTACGAAAGTAAAAAGAGATAAGATGTTAATAAGGAAGACTTTACTGAGGAGGTTAGAAAATATCCCTTATTTTACGATCTAAGCGACAAGGGGACAAAGATAGCAATTCAGAGTGTGAAATAGATGTTGTGGAAACAACTCAAATCTGTCACGTGACCCAAAAATATCTACCGCCAAACTGAAAATTCAGTCGTAGTGTGAACGGTCTACCGCCGGACGCCGGCGTAAGTTAAAATTTGTACCGTTGGCTGTGTGATTTCCGCCGGGTTTTTTCGGTCGAGTGGGAATCTAGCTTTAACCATTTACTTCAAGTTATTAACGATACGGATGTATGTCAATCGGTTTCTTTACGTTTACATTACGACGAGGTTAGCGGTCGCGTTAAATTGAGACACGGGAATGTTTTATCGCCCGACATGTCACGCTCATTAAGTTTGAGTCGACACATCACGGCTATTTTAGGGTTCGCGGATAACAAGCGTGTTCAAGGTACTAGCAAATATCCCGCCCTTCTTAATTTCCACGTTCCTTCGGAATTGTCCGTATACAGCGATATCGTAGAAAACCAAATTGTCGGAAATTCGACAGTTCCATTATTAAGAATTATTCCCGTCGGTTACGACAAAAAGCACGGGTCAATCGTCGTCAAAACTTTCGACTCGCCACATTACGTTCCCTTATCGAAAAAATATATCGATTGGTCAATTTGCGCCATTTCAGTTCGGAGCTTTGTCGTCTAAATTACATTTCAGATGCGTAGAACAGCGGCTTTAGAGTATCATAAGCATAGCTGTTACGACGCTTATTATTTGAATCAAGCGCAAACGGGAGAAGGATTAAGTAACCGCGTGTATGTTTGGAAAGCCTACCAAATGGGTTTTGGGACGGGTCAAACTGGTTTGGAACGGGTCAAACCGGTTTTGGAACAATTCGCGGGATACGTTGCGCCTTTCGTAGTTAAGGGGGCAAGTTTGTCGGCAAAAAATTATTAGGGACTTCCCATAAAGTTCTCGGCGACGTGGTTCGGGGAGAAAACGTGAAAGAATCGATTAAACGACGAGCGAATGAAACTTTAGAAGATGTTCAGAAACAATACGGTTAGGGACTTCCCATAAAGTTCTCGGCGACGTGGTTCGGGGAGAAAACGTGAAAGAATCGATTAAACGACGAGCGAATGAAACTTTAGAAGATGTTCAGAAACAATACGGTTCGGGAATTAAAAGAAAGAGAAGAAGAAAATCGAAGAGTACCGTTAAACCGTTAAAAACTGTAAAAAAGAAGAAAAAGACTATAAGACGACGAGCTAAGAACAGTTTAAAATTAGTTCAACGTAGCCTCGGGTTCAAGACGCCAAGTAATTAAAATACAAAGATATTTAAAAAAATGGGTGAAGTAATTCTTTCGCCGTTAGATTTACATACTATTCCCTCCACTCAAACGTCGATTGAAAATATAAAAACCATTTCCTATCAGCCTTTGACGTCTCTAAATGTAACCAACCTATAGAATTTGAAGTTACCGGAACTGGAAATGAGTATATCGATCTTTCGTTAATAATGTTATACACGCGTAATAAAATTACAACCGCTTCCGGAGGTAATCTAACAGATAGCGACGTAGTAGGTCCAGTGAATAATTTCTGACATAGTCAGTTCGAACGAATAGATATGTATATCGGAGATTGTCTAGTAACGCCTTCTGCCAATATGTACGCTATTAGCGCCATGATTTCAACTTTGACGACGTACGGCTCAGACGCCTCGAAATCTCATTTGCAAGCGGGGATGTTTTTCAAGGATACGGCTTATAATATGGATTCGGTAACGAAGAACGAGGGGTTCCTGAAAAGAAAATCATTTTGCGCCAAATCGAAAGAATTCGAAACTTATTTTCCACTCTGTTTAGATTTATGCAATATCCCTAAATTTTTAATTAATAGCGTATCTCTGAGATTCAAATTGTATAGAGCCAAATCCTCTTTTTGTCCCACTACGGGGGCCGACGGGTATAAGAACGAAATTCTGGAAGCGATTTTGGAAATTAAACCGGCTCAGTATAATTACACTCGTACAGAAACGAAAATATTTACCGTTTCGTCGAATATTCTAAGCACTTCTATTAACAATATATATTTAGGAAAAACCCTCATAGGACGTTAGTATGTTTAGTCGATCACGAAGCGTACAATGGTGATTTGACATTAAATCCATTTAATTACGAACATAGTAACGTCAATTACATTAATCTTTTCCTTAATTCCGAACAATTTCCATCGAAACCTCTTAGGCCTAACTTTCAGAAAGGGTTATACCTCAGATCTTATTACACGCTTTTCACGGGTTCTGACACTCATTACAGCGACAAAGGAAATAATATTAGTTTGGAAGATTTTGCGGGTGGATACGCTATTTATTGTTTCGATTTAAGTCAAGATCATTCGGTCAATTAAGATATAGAAACGTTACGGTTGTCAATTAAGTAAACATGAACGCGAGAGAAATAAATTCAATTCTCAAATCCTGCGCTAACTTTAAAGGGGTTTATCCTCGCGATATGTTACCGTATAAAATTTATAATTATCCATGCTCTGTCGTCGTGAATTTAGATAGTAGAAGAGAAGCCGAGTCTCATTGGGTAGCGATTTATTTTGATGGGCGTAAAAGAGCTTTCTATTTCGATTCTCTCGCTATAGGAAATATTATACCGTCAATTATACTGTTTGTTAAAAGAAGTTCTATTAAATGGTCATACAACAAAAGAAGACTTCAAGATTTGTCAAGCTCCGCATGCGGGCATTACTGCGTCACTTACATTATACACCGTTCTAAGAAAAGAAGTAAGTCTTCATTTATGAAAAAATTCACGAAAGATCCATGAAAAAGGAATAGATTATATCCACTTTATTTAACAGAATTATTTCTCAGAAGAAGAATGAAAAAAAAACAAACCTTAATTGAAAAACAAAATTAAGAAATTCTTCTTCGCGGGTATTAGTCCCGATATTTGAATAAATAGGCTGTTATCATCGTTGAACTGATCACATTCGAACCTTTGGGATCTTCCGTTCTTTTTGGTACTCTCTGCCTTTCACCATGAGAACCGTCGTCATTGAATTTGAAAACCTTTTGGGCAAAGATCTTCCCGATGCCGAAATGAAATCGCCGTCTAATTGTCCCGAAAGAAATTGCCGTCGCTACCGTTGATACAGTTCCGGCAGTGGTCTCCTGGTCATTTAAGACGCCGTACAGCGAAGGGAATCTTTCCTGTAGCACTCGACGAACCAATTGGTATTGTACCAAAAATTTGCACGGGATTTATTTCAAAGACGGGGACATTTCATGGCACAAAATAAAAAAATGTATCGTCGACGCGACGAAAGATGTCGTACTAGTATTTTCGAAAGGACGTGAAAACTGTGAACTTTTAGAAACATTTTTCGGGTTTGAAAATGTTACCGATTTGAACGATGTGAGTTGCCCTCGAGCGGATATTGACTCTTGCCCGGTAAGATGCTTTAATCCCTACCACAGTGCGGTTGTAAACCCTCGCACTGGCGCTTGCGCTCTGGAATGAAGCGTCATTTACGCGAAATATCTTGATGAAAACAAAGAAAATTAAGTAATTTTTTAAATCGATATTAAAGGTCCTTTTTTTAAAAAAATGAACAAAATTGTTTTCTCAATTTTAGTCTTGAGGGTGGGAAGGAAGGAGGGGGGTCGTTTATTTTCCTATAAATACCTCTAACGAAATCGTCTTCCTATTCATTCGCTGTTTAGACGCTAATATGAATTACAAAATTCAAAGATACCATGTTCTTTGTCATTGGCCCTTCCCCGAAATTGATAAAGGGTCTTTAGCCAGAGCCCGATTTTATTATTTACATCACAGTGATCACGTACGGTGTTTTCATTGCAACGGCATTTTAAATAATTGGATGGAAATAGACGATCCTTTTGTCGAACAGTTACGATTATTTCCTGCTTGTAAATTTATAAGAAGATGGCCGACGAATAATATTCCTAGAATTCCTGACGTAGTCGATATTTAACGCCCTTCGTCGTGCACTATAAAATTACCGAAAATAGATGAAGAATTAGAATATAAAAACTAAGTATGTCGAAAGTCCAATTTAATAATATTATAGAAATATATTACATACCTTACGAAGATCGAAGAATTTATTTTATAATAGATAAATTAAGATTTAATAATAGAATAGCTCCAATGGCTTTGTTGCTAGATCCTATAATAAAAAGGTACCTCAAGGAAGGGGGAGGGATCTAATAAATATATACCCCCCTAAACCTATACTAATTCTTCGGGCTATGTTGAAAGTTAAGATTGGATTCCACTAGCGAATCATTTAATACTTTACAACCAACCAACCAACACCTATCATGAATTCCGAAATAAATAATAAAAGATCTAGCGACGAAGCGCCTAACGATAGTAGTAAAAGGAATAAAATGGAACACCGTTTTAAAAAACTTAATTCCAAATTTTACCTTAGTAAAATGCTTTACGTTACATTTGGTCTTGTTGATAAAATGGACATTGAAATAATTCTTCGAAGAAAAGATAGTCTTAAAGGGTTTTCGATACCCGTGGAGGCCTGGGACTTTTTATTACAAAAATGGACTGATATTTTTCAATTAGTAACATCGAATCCTGATAAAAAGTCTATGGAATTTCCTATTTACGAAGAGCGTTTAATTACTATCGATATCGTACTTAACGCTTCTAATGACGGTATTAGTTTTAAATTTCGAGAAAACAAAGATTACGATTTTAAATTAACACCGAAAGAAGTAACGGTTTTAAATCAGAAAATAAATAAAATAATTAAGCATTTAGAGCTTTTAAACTTTAACATTCGGGCTATTCAATGCATGGAAGATGCTATATACGAATTTATTTTTAATCTAAACAAATGTCTATTCGAAGAGGAGCCACCACGAAGAAGGAGAGGACGGGGTCTATACTGGCGTCCCATCTCTAGTAATAGAGGGGGGTGGGAGAGGGGGTTTGGAGGAGAATTTCTATAGGGTTTTATAAGACTTTGAAAATTTTCTATGATTTTTTTAAATTCATAAAAATACGTTAACTTGATTAAAAAAGTTAATAATTATTAGCTAATAATTGGTAATCAAAAGAAGAACCAACAATATTATACTTAGAAACAGTTTTATAGCAAATTCTTTGGTACACATGTGTGCGACATTTCCACGTGTTATTACACAGTAACAATTTCAACGCCCGGCTTTATAGAGGAGGATTTAATGAGTTTGACGATCTTGTCGCGCCTTGACGTGTATTTAGATTTAGATAGGGGACACGAGTTGCTGATGTGTGACAGGCTCTCTACCCTTGGGCAACCCGCACGACAGTTCTTATTACCCTGGCTCGCAGGGGAACCTCTACACGGGAGGAGATTTAGGCGTAATTTAACCCATTCGCAAAACTGCTTACAGGTTTTCGCTCGCTTTATATCCATTAAAAATGCATTGGATATGGGGCTGTCTACGGCTTCCTGCAAGCCGGCTCCATACACTGTTCCAAAGAATTTATCTCTCCAGAAGCTCTTTATATCGTCCTTTTGTCTCCCCGACTCGCAGAGTAAAATTCTGTAATCGGTTAAGGAGAGTCTCAAAATAGGGCGTGCTTATTAAAAATTTAATTAAAGTTTTATAAGAGCTTTTTAGGTTCAAAAGTCTTGAGAGTGAATTCAACGGAGTCTGTGTAACGAAGCATGGTAGACCTAGGCCGCCATTTCTAAGCCCGACATAGATGAACCCATCCGGACTATAATTTGGTAGTCTTAAAAATTGTCTGACAAAGATTTTTACTGATTTGTCGACCTTTATGAGGTCCGACTTAGTGTAATTAGAAAGTTTGAGCAAATTTACGAACCTTGGCAAAAGAAAATCCCTCAACATGAGAATTTATTGATGCGACTTGATTTAGGCATCGCGTAATTTGGATATTAGGGCGAAGAATGCACTTAAGTCTGGGCGATGTTTCCCAGATGGAGAAAATTGAATCCCCAGATCAGATAGCAAATTGTCCTTTGTAATATTATCCAAAGCTTAGTCAGATGAAAAAATTTTAATTTTGTGTCGTGTTTGATTTTCTTCTTTTGGCCAAGTTTCGTAAGAACAAGTGCCTTACACTTACTATTGTATAGAGCCTATCCACGTAAGTTTAGAAACTTTTCAAGTTCAGTTAATAAAATGTTCATCCCTGGTTTACTGGATGAGACTAAGATAATATCGTCCGCAAAGCATAGTATGTTACACAACCGATCACCAAACTTGAAACCTATGTGACTCGGTAGTGAGCGGGCTAGTTCGTCCATGACGCAATTGAAAAGCAGGGGAGATAGGGGATCTCCCTGCTTCACACCATTCGTGAGTATAGTTTCCTGTGTACAAGCCTCTCCGCAGGAAATTGTAGTTGAGCAGCCGTGATACGAGTTAGCAACGTACTCGATTAATTGGTTTTCAATACCGGCCGCACGGAGAGCCCCAAATAAGGACTGGTGCGAGACACTGTAGAAAGCTTTTTCGAGATCGATAGAGACTGCACAGATCTCTCGCATATTCTTCTTGGAGTAGGTAAACATATAATCCAAGAGCAGGGTGTTTACGCTTATGCCGTCGTATGGTAGAAATGCACACCATACCCATAAAGCGTATAAAGCTGAATGCGAGGGATATTTGGTATCATTCTGGAAATATCTTATCAGGAGAAACATTTAAAAATGGTTACATTGTTTATGAAATTGAACTTCATTGAAGGAACGAGTGGCCGTCGAGGGGGAAGGCGAGGTGGTGGAAGTCGGAGACCCGGCACACGACTGTGCTACGCTTGCAGGCATTTTGGCCATCAGGCTGCCAACTGTTCGCTCTTAAGAGGTAACGACTATTGTTTTTATAGATTTTATTAGCGATAGGTTAGTGTAATATGGGGAAACTAATAATATTTTTATTCATTAATATATGTTCATTAGCTATACAACAGCGAGCTCCCACTCAACCAGCGCCAAACCAGACATCGCCCACACTGCCTGGTTTTCATACAGAAACTCTAAGAAAAAATAATTACTAGTAATTCGTGAGGAACTATGTTTTTGGGCTATTTGAATAGGTTAATGGTAAATAATTAAGTTAAAATTTAAAATTCCTTTATCAGAGATAATTATTGTGCTTTATTTCTTTTTTATATTTAGATGAAACCAAATAAAATATTGAATTCATTCTGAACACGTTTTTGTAACCCATTATTTTCCAACTTTTGCAATGTAAAAAAGGGGTGGGGGTAGACAACACTCAGCATATCGGGACATACAAGGGGAGGCAATCTAGGCAATCTAATTTTTCTAAGGCTCAAAAGGCTAATAACGTTATGTTCCCTTTACTGGCTTCTATACATCATCATCTGGAATTCTGTCCATCCCACATGGACACCAGTCTGTACATACTGGCTTCTATCTCCATCATCATCGTTAAGGTTAAGATTTACCCGGCGATCGGCTAGGGTTACGAGAAACGTCTAGCCTCCCAATTGTGGGGCTTCCACCAAAGGTTCACGCAAATGCGCTGTTATTATTCATAGCTAAGATTTGAAACCTTTATATACTACCGATTTGAGTAGGGCGAAACAACAGGCGTATCCTTCAATTCTAACGTCAATATTAGTCAAGTCTCCCAAGAATATCTAGTTATTCTTTTTTAAAACTATGTAACGCTTACTTATATTTATTTTAGTATTTAAGATAATCTTCTTTCTCAACTCAAAATTAATACAGAAAGACTTAAACAGCAGTCTATGTGATTGTCTGTGTGTCCGTCCGTAGTTACACTAGTGCACCGCGTTAGCAGTTCGCCTTGTGTAAAGAAATCCTGGAAAAATCTTAATATTTCCATTTTTCATAGTATAAAGTGAATATATGGAAATAATTTTCGTAATTTCGATGCCTTAAGTAGATTTGTAGCTGTAAATATCCGTTTCATTTTGATATTCCATCCAAGAATATTTTTTGTATTGTTATTTGACATGTCGTCTTAATTACTGTATATGCGCTATGCTTCGAATACTGATTTAATAATTCGTAAACTTTTACTTCAGAAACAAATTAGAAATATTTCCATATCTAGGTAAATAAGTTTGTAAATAGACTTCCTCTTGACTTGGAGAGGTAATATTTTGGGTTTCTCAACTTTTCGTACTTGTATTGAATTGGATTTAAAGAATAGTAGAAACAATTATTATGGAGGAAAAGAAACAAGTATAAAGGTAATATGTATTTCAATATCGGTGGCGTAAATGAAATTAGACCAAGGCTTAGGGAAAAGTGGCGAAATGTTAATCCTTTTTTCATTTTTAAAACTACAACTGTCGTTCGCAACGTTACAAACGTTGAAACAAATTTACTCAAGGAAATTGGACCAATCAGCTAAAAAGTATACCGTCTAACTTCTCAGGGCAAGCCATTAACAAGCATCATGAATCTAATAACAAAAAAAGCAAAAAGCATAAAGTGAAGGGTTATCGGATGTTCAAAGCTGAAAGAGAAACAAACGTTTTTGTATCTCCTGATCAACTAAAAGGCATGACACATGTAATATAATAAAGTACACGCATCTTAAAAAGCTCACAAGTTATACTTCGTTCATCTCATTATGGATTCAAAAACTAGAGAGATTATAAAGGGGCCATGCAACTGTAAAACTGGTAAATGCGGAGTCTGTTGTCACGTTGCTGCTACTGCAAGGATCATTTTGGATTGCTTAATGGAACAGCTCAAATTCGTTCCCAACGACCTGTCTCCTACCGAAAGAGCACAGAAAAGGGGAAACCTCGATGTAAAGAAAAGTTTATCCACTAGTAGATTTAGTGTGTTAAACTTTCTAAATCATATGCCTGGCAAAAAGGAAAGGAAAAATCTCCCAAGGAAAATCTGTGTGGCAAGTTATTCGTCGAGCGCACAAGAGGCGCCTCAATCAGAAAAGGAGCAAATTAAATGTCTAGCAGATGACATCAAAGCTTTAAAAAAGACGTAGTTTACCCGACGTACTGTCATCTAGTTTAAAAATATGATACCGTTGCTTGTTTTCATGCGTAGTGCGCGGAATTTAGATTATTTGCCGTATAGGTTTAGTGTGGGGTATTCTATTCTGGGTAGTTTAGTGTTCTTATAGTCATATAGCCGCTATTTCTTTCGCTGAACCGGTTGATGAGTTCGGCCATCAACAGAAGATTAACTCCCTTCACTGTAAAAAAGTGAGGTTCATCTTTGATTGCTTATGCGTGCGGTGAAATTAAAAACAATCCTCATTTTCCATTGTTCAGAAAAATTATCTACACTATAGTCAATGTTGTATGTACAATCCCTATACCTTGTACCAGCTTCCGGTACAAGGAAGACTACCGTTAATCGGCCAGCTTGCTACCGTTGTGGCGGTACTACTCATACCGAAGTAAAGTAGCTTGCAAATTCTAGAGGGCACAATGTAACCGCTGCAAGCGTCATGAACATATCCAACGCGTGTGTCAAATGAACACGCCCACAAATGCTAAGCGGAAGAATTCTCACCACACTCGGAAGCCTCCCAACTTCAATTCTCTCGATACCGATATGAGAGAGGATGAGGAATCTCTCACAGAAGATGACGATTTATTTAGAGGCCAGCTCTACACGGTAAAGACCGACAATGCAAGGGAAGATACTCCTATTCTATATGCAGATGTAGTATAGCTTAAGTAATATATAAACAGCCATTTCAAATAATAATATTAAAAAATGTCCTTGGAATATGAAAATGAAACAGAGCTTTCAAGCTACAAAACTACTAAAGGTATCGTAATTACGAAAAGTACTTCCACATATTCACTTTATATTATGGAAAAAGGGAATTGCTAACGCGACGCAATAGTGTAACAATGGATGGACACACAGAGACAAAAACATAGACTGCTTTTAAACTCTTTCCGTATTAATTTTGAGTTGAGAAACAAGATAATCTTAAATATAAAAATAAATATAATTAATATTAATTATTTTCTTCGTTAGTTGTTCGCCATATTGAGCGTTACATCGTTTTAAAAAAGAACAATTAAACATTCTTGAGAGACTTGACTAATATTGGCGTTTGAAATGAAGCATACGCCGGTTGCTTCGCCTTACTAAAATAGGTAGTATATAAGGGTTTCGAATCGCAGATATATGTAAGAACAGCGCAATTGCGTGAACCTTTGGTGGAAGCCCTGCCATTGGGAGGCTAGACGTTTCTCGTAACCCTAGCCGAACGCCGCGTACGTCTTAACCTTAATGCTGATGGAGTAGAAGCCAGTGTGTACAAACTGGTGTCCATGTGGGATGGACAAAGAGCAGATGATGGTGGTGATTAGAAGCCAGTGTGTACAAACTGGTGTCCATGTGGGATGGACAATGCTTAGAAGCCAGTGTGTACAGACTGGTGACTATGTGGGATGGACAAAGAGCAGATGACAGTGGTGATTAGAACTCAGTGTGGACAGACTGGTGTCCATGCGTGAAGGACAAAGACCACAAGAGGGTGGTGATTAGAAGCCAGTGTGTACAGATTGGTGTCCATGTGGGATGGGCAAAGAGCAGCAGATGATTGTGATTAGAAGGCAGTGTGTACAGACTGGTGGCTATGTGGGATGGACAAAGGCCAGAGGCTGGTGGTGTTAGACAGGCAAAGGAGTAATAGCCTGTAAGTGTAATACAATTTTCGAAATTTTCGGAAATTGAGAACACGTTTGCTCCGATTTGGAAAGTGCGAACGCGGTCACGTGGGTGTAACAACAGACAGACACGTCGAAATTAGAACCTCTCCGTGACATACGTCACTCGGAGAGGTAAAAAGATGTTCTCTCCGTGACATACGTCACTCGGAGAGGTAAAAAGATGTTCTTGGCATGTGTAAATGAATCCGGCTATCACGTTCTATTTCTTGCTTCCGCCTTTTCACGCGGTCCGAGTAAGCAATTTTTAAAGGGCTAGGAATTAAATTCCATAGATGTTCCAATTCGTCTAGTGTTTGACACGTTTCAGGTGTACGAGGAACCTGCTTCATATAGTCTAGTAGGTCGAGTAACGTTAGAAATAATATTTAAACCACCATTTATGATAAAACCGGGTAATGTAGAGGGTATATTAGCAGGATCTAAGTGTAAATAAGAGCATAGAAAATAATAAAACTTGTATATTTCGTCTATGTTCCAAGGCTTATTTGCGGTTATATCATCAAGGGTCCATCGAAGTGCTTCAGCGTCCATGTTGAGGTTTTGACGATGGATGTTCGACTGTGGAGTACTGTTATTTTCTCACGTTCTTTTATACTAGATTTCTTTCCCACTCCTCCCCCTCTCTTCTTCTCGGGGGTCAGGACAGTTGATTTTTCAAAATTAATAACAAACAATACAAGGTACTACCAAAGGCTATCGACGATGATTTCAGAGGTGTTTAAACACGTCTAATATTGTTCGTCAACGAATAATAGGCGACATAAGATGGACGGCCGATTGATTATTACAGTTGAAGGAAAAGGTGTCAAATAGTTGTATAACAAATGAATAAATTTGCAATAGATTTTATAGTTCAACAAAAGGATTACTTTTAACAAAAGAGTTGTCGCGTCATTCCGTCAGGCGATGGGGTTCTTCAACAATGACCTTAGGTCTTTGAAGATGTTAGGAAAATATTTCGTCAATCGATCAATCAAATATTGACAGGTCTATTTAAGGAATGTGGGTAATAATAGATAAATAGGTCAAGTTTACTATTGTGTTATTTATTAACTCGTCAGCTGTTATGGAGGCAAGTACAGAAAGGTTGTCAAGAATTCGTCGGATCTAGGATGTTAACCCCCCAAAACTACTCATTGTACTATTTATCTTATTGATCTTGAGAATGTTAGAATTTCTTAATCTCTGGTTTCAGAACTTTGACATAAAAATACGCCTACAATCTAACAACGGAACAGTCAAGGACAATAGATATTTCGCGATAGCTACTTAGGAAATTTAGTATAAAATCCGTGGAACACGACAGAGGAGAGTATCATTACTCTTGAAGACCTTAAACGTGCAACATGGAAAATCAAGAAGCTGTTAAGAGGAAGATTGGCGTAACTAACGAACGAAAAATCAACGGTAGATTCCACATTTCTAGAGAGTTGTTCCTGACAACGGGGTTCGTGAAAGGCACCCTCGATCCCGAGATTCGCTTATGTAGGAAGCAGTCGGTAAAAAGTTTCGCCATTTCAACAAGTACATGGGAAAAGTTGATCCCGCGTTTACCCGTATTAGCAGGATGGACGGCGGGCCACGAAACCAATAACTTTGAAATCGTTTTGAACGATAACGCAAATGAAAAAACTACTGTCGTGGCGTATCATAATACGTGTCACATTAAAGATTTACTAAATGACGACTCCATTGTTTTGGACAGTCTGGAAACAGCGGCATTGAACCGAGTTTCGAATGCCGTTAAGGAGCATCTTATTAAGTTAAGTAACCATGAAATTGTATTCACGCACATGGCTGATATTATTATAGAATTTTATTATGATATTTTATATGGTGATCACGATCGCATACCGTGTTTAGATGGGCAGCCCGAAAAATTCGACGCAGTTTTGGGGTACTTCACCAATTTCGTCACATCGTAACAAGTGGTAATGAAATTTAATAATGTACTTGAAGAAGAAAATCTTCAAAGTAATTTTTATAACTTTAATGTATTCTCGGTAATTTCGGGTCAAATAATTTATTTGAAAGAGAGAATGCACATGTTAACGCATTTTTAAATTTTTATCTATTTGATAATTTGTATGTTTTCATTGATGTTTCAAAGTAAATTGAATTTAAAACTGAAAAACTGTTCCATTTTATATAACTAATACTACACAGAAATGATATAAACTTCTATCTTTTCTAGTTTTTAAATTTTAAGCCTACGAAATAAAACGTAGATATAACTAAAGTGTAGGAAAAACTTTTAAACTTGTCGATTTTTTTATAGGAACTTATTTTAAACAAGTTGGGAAAACCAAAATATTACCTCTCCGTCAAGAGGTCTCGTGTCAAGAGGTCTACTACTACAAACTTATTTACCTAGATATGGAATTATTTCACTTTTTTGAAGTAAAAATTTACGAAATATTGAAGCAGTATTCCAAACATAGCGAATGTACAGTAAAGCAGACATTTTACATCCAATAAGGATAAATCTTGGACACATGGAAATCAGTCAATGGGGAAAAGAACAGGAAATGAAGTCTACGCTTCAGCTGTTTACCCTATATTCTGAAAGCTACATTCACAACTGGTTTGCAGTGTAAACACTATCGTCTCGTCTCACCTCAACAATATTCTTAGTTTGCCAACATGAATGTTAACATTAAATAACAACAAAGCTAAATTGTAGCTAGACGCACTAATAGTCAATGCGCACCATAAAGAGAATAATAAGTCAGTAGTTAATACCCGTTTACCATTAGCCCTTTTACTATTCTAATTGCCACAACGATCTTTTCTTCTATTATAAAATCTTAACTTGATTATTTAATAGTGTATTTAACTTTGAGCTCACTCTGAACCGTTGATGTCTCTTCATTTCAGACACGAAAATCAAAGCCAAGAGTTTACTTCACCTCAGGCCTCAATTATTTACTCTTTGTTTCACTAAGCCTATTGCGGATAATACTTGTTATACGCGCCGGAATCTAGGTCTTAGTTTTCTTCATGAAATCACTATACCAAGGATTATTCTATATACAGATGTAGTATAGCTTAAGCAATATAAAAACAGCCATTTCAAATAACAATATTAAAAAAAATCTTTGGAATATCAAAATGAAACAGAGCTTTAAAGCTACAAAAGTACTAAATGCATCATAATTACGAAAAATACTTCCACATATTCACTTTATATTATGGAAAAAGGGAATATTAAGGTTCTGTATGATTTCTTAACACATCAACACAAGGCTAACTGCTAACGCGACGCACTAGTGTAACAATGGACGGACACACACAGACAACAAGAGTAACAAGGAGTATAAACCCATTAGTGGAAGCAGTATTTTTTTTCGAAACAATCTCGCTTATGTTTATCCTCTCTAGACTTCGCTAAAAACGTATTACTACTACGTAAAATATTAATAGACAGGCAAGGATTGATACCATTAAAGAAGGAGCGCAATATTATCCATATTTTCATTTCAAATACAGAGAAAAGAAATTATTATGTTTCTGAGAGGAGCTTCCCATTTAGGTTGTTGTTTTGAAAAACATATCGCAATGCACGGGCCTTGATAGATAGGAGGCAATGAATGAAATATATCGCATGCACGGGCCTTGGCAGATATAGGAGGCGATGATAATCTCTCTCTTTGCACGAGAGGTTTATCTTTAATACTTAAATAAATATAATTATTGTTAATTATTTTAATCTTCAATAATTAACATTAATAATAGTTAAATCGTTTAAAATAAAGTTATACCTATTATAATCTCAAACTTTGCTAATATTGACGTTTAAAGTGAAGGGTACCCCTCTTGCCCACTTTCTTCAAATTTTGGGGTATATATACGATTCGTTTCCATTATAATAGTAAGGAAAAAGCGCAATTGCGAAAACCTTTGGTGGCGATCCCACCTTAGGGAGGCTAGACGTTTCTCGTAACCCTAGCTGATCGCCGCGTATATCCTAAAACCAAACGATGATAATGGAGTAGAAGCCAATGATACAGATTGGTGTCTATGTGGAATAGACGGAAGACCAGTGGATGGTGGTGTTAGAAGCCAATGATACAGATTGGTGTCTATGTGGAGTTGACGGAAGACCAGTGGATGGTGGTGTTTAGGAGCCAGTATGTACAGACTGGTGTCCAAGTGGGATGGACGAAGACCAGAAGATGGTGGTGATTGGAAGCCAGTATGAAGAAAAAATACTGCTTCCACTAATTGGTTTATACTCCTTGTTACTCTTGTTGTCTGTGTGTGTCCGTCCATTGTTACACTAGTGCGTCGCGTTAGCAGTTAGCCTTGTGTTGATGTGTTAAGAAATCATACAGAACCTTAATATTCCCTTTTTCCATAATATAAAGTGAATATGTGGAAGTAGTTTTCGTAATTATGATGCATTTAGTACTTTTGTAGCTTTAAAGCTCTGTTTCATTTTGATATTCCAAAGATTTTTTTTAATATTGTTATTTGAAATGGCTGTTTTTATATTGCTTAAGCTATACTACATCTGTATATAGAATAATCCTTGGTTTAGTGATTTCACGAAGAAAACTAAGACCTAGATTCCGGCGCGTATAACAAGTATTATCCGCAATAGGCTTAGTGAAACATAGAGTAAATAATTGAGGCCTGAGGTGAAGTAAACTCTTGGCTTTGATTTTCGTGTCTGAAATGAAGAGACATCAACGGTTCAGAGTGAGCTGAAAGTTAAATACACTCTTAAATAATAATAATAAGGTTAGTAAAAGGGCTAATGGTAAACGGGTATTAACTACAGACTTATTATTCTCTTTATGGTGCGCATTGACTATTAGTGCGTCTAGCTACAATTTAGCTTTGTTGTTATTTAATGTTAACATTCATGTTGGCAAACTAAGAATGTTGTTGAGGTGAGACGAGACGATAGTGTTTACACTGCAAACCAGTTGTGAATGTAGCTTTCAGAATATAGGGTAAACAGCTGAAGCGTAGACTTCATTTCCTGTTCTTTTCCCCATTGACTGATTTCCATGTGTCCAAGATTTATCCTTATTGGATGTAAAATGTCTGCTTTACTGTACATTCGCTATGTTTGGAATACTGCTTCAATATTTCGTAAATTTTTACTTCAAAAAAGTGAAATAATTCCATATCTAGGTAAATACGTTTGTAGTAGTAGACCTCTTGACACGAAACCTCTTGACGGAGAGGTAATATTTTGGTTTTCCCAACTTGTTTAAAATAAGTTCCTATAAAAAAAGTTTTTCCTACTTTTTAGTTATATCTACGTTATATTTCGTAGGCTTAAAATTTAAAAACTAGAAAAGATAGAAGTTTATATCATTTCTGTGTAGTATTAGTTATATAAAATATATATATAATATAATTAGTAGGAGAATATTTTAGAAAAGTTGGCAGCTAATTAGTAGGAGAATATTTTGGAAAAGGTGGCAGCTAATTAATAGGAGAATATTTTGGAAAAGGTGGCAGCTAATTAATAGCAGAATATTTTGGAAAAGGTGGCAGCTAATTAATAGGAAAATATTTAGGAAAAGGTGGCAACTAATTAATAGGAGAATATTTTGGGAAAGGTGGCAACGAACTATTGGAACCATTGTTTTGGAAAAGGTGGCAGCTAACTATTAGGAGAATATTTTGGAAAAGGTGGCAGCTAATTAATAGGAGAATATTTTGGAAAAGGTGGCAGCTAACTATTAGGAGAATATTTTGGAAAAGGTTTCAGCTAATTAGTAGGAGAATATTTTGGAAAAGGTGGCAGCTAATTAGTAGGAGAATATTTTGGAAAAGGTGGCAGCTAGTTAGTAGGAGAATATTTTGGAATAGGTGGCAGTTAATTAATAGGAGAATATTTTGGAAAAGGTGGCAGCTAATTAATAGGAGAATATTTTGGAAAAGGTGGCAACGAATTATTGGAACCATTGTTTTGGAAAAGGTGGCAGCTAACTATTAGGAGAATATTTTGGAAAAGGTGGTAGCTAATTAGTAGGAGAATGTTTTGGAAAAGGTGGCAACGAATTATTGGAACCATTGTTTTGGAAAAGGTGGCAGCTAACTATTAGGAGAATATTTTGGAAAAGGTGGTAGCTAATTAGTAGGAGAATGTTTTGGAAAAGGTGGCAGCTAACTATTAGGAGAATATTTTGGAAAAGGTGGCAGCTAGTTAGTAGGAGAATATTTTGGAAAAGGTGGCAGTTAATTAATAGGAGAATATTTTGGAAAAGGTGGCAGTTAATTAATAGGAGAATATTTTGGAAAAGGTGGTAGCTAATTAGTAGGAGAATGTTTTGGAAAAGGTGGTAGCTATTTAGTAGGAGAATATTTTGGAAAAGGTGGCAGCTAACTATTAGGAGAATATTTTAGAAAAGGTGGCAGCTAATTAGTAGGAGAATATTTTAGAAAAGGTGGCAGCTAACTAGTAGGAGAATATTTTGGAAAAGGTGGCAGCTAATTAATAGGAGAATATTTTGGAAAAGGTGGCAGCTAATTAATAGCAGAATATTTTGGAAAAGGTGGCAGCTAATTAATAGGAAAATATTTAGGAAAAGGTGGCAACTAATTAATAGGAGAATATTTTGGAAAAGGTGGCAACGAACTATTGGAACCATTGTTTTGGAAAAGGTGGCAGCTAACTATTAGGAGAATATTTTGGAAAAGGTGGCAGCTAATTAATAGGAGAATATTTTGGAAAAGGTGGCAGCTAACTATTAGGAGAATATTTTGGAAAAGGTGGCAGCTAATTAGTAGGAGAATATTTTGGAAAAGGTGGCAGCTAGTTAGTAGGAGAATATTTTGGAATAGGTGGCAGTTAATTAATAGGAGAATATTTTGGAAAAGGTGGCAGCTAATTAATAGGAGAATATTTTGGAAAAGGTGGCAACGAATTATTGGAACCATTGTTTTGGAAAAGGTGGCAGCTAACTATTAGGAGAATATTTTGGAAAAGGTGGTAGCTAATTAGTAGGAGAATGTTTTGGAAAAGGTGGCAACGAATTATTGGAACCATTGTTTTGGAAAAGGTGGCAGCTAACTATTAGGAGAATATTATGGAAAAGGTGGTAGCTAATTAGTAGGAGAATGTTTTGGAAAAGGTGGCAGCTAACTATTAGGAGAATATTTTGGAAAAGGTGGCAGCTAGTTTAGTAGGAGAATGTTTTGGAAAAGGTGGCAGCTAACTATTAGGAGAATATTTTGGAAAAGGTGGCAGCTAGTTAGTAGGAGAATATTTTGGAAAAGGTGGCAGTTAATTAATAGGAGAATATTTTGGAAAAGGTGGTAGCTAATTAGTAGGAGAATGTTTTGGAAAAGGTGGCAGCTAGTTAGTAGGAGAATATTTTGGAAAAGGTGGCAGTTAATTAATAGGAGAATATTTTGGAAAAGGTGGTAGCTAATTAGTAGGAGAATGTTTTGGAAAAGGTGGTAGCTATTTAGTAGGAGAATGTTTTGGAAAAGGTGGCAGCTAACTATTAGGAGAATATTTTGGAAAAGGTGGCAGCTAATTAGCAGGAGAATATTTTGGAAAAGGTGGCAGCTAGTTAGTAGGAGAATATTTTGGAAAAGGTGGCAGTTAATTAATAGGAGAATATTTTGGAAAAGGTGGTAGCTAATTAGTTGGAGAATGTTTTGGAAAAGGTGGTAGCTAATTAGTAGGAGAATGTTTTGGAAAAGGTGGCAGCTAACTATTAGGAGAATATTTTGGAAAAGGTGGCAGCTAATTAGTAGGAAAATATTTTGGAAAAGGTGGCAGCTAATTAGTAGGAGAATATTTTGGAAAAGGTGGCAGCTAGTTAGTAGGAGAATATTTTGGAAAAGGTGGCAGTTAATTAATAGGAGAATATTTTGGAAAAGGTGGCAGCTAATTAATAGCAGAATATTTTGGAAAAGGTGGCAGCTAATTAATAGCAAAATATTTAGGAAGAGGTGGCAACTAATTAATAGGAGAATATTTAGGAAGAGGTGGCAACTAATTAATAGGAGAATATTTTGGAAAAGGTGGCAACGAATTATTGGAACCATTGTTTTGGAAAAGGTGGCAGCTAACTATTAGGAGAATATTTTGGAAAAGGTGGCAGCTAACTAATAGGAGAATATTTTGGAAAAGGTGGCAGCTAATTAGTAGGAGAATATTTTGGAAAAGGTGGCAGCTAATTAGTAGGAGAATATTTTGGAAAAGGTGGCAGCTAACTATTAGGAGAATATTTTAGAAAAGGTGGCAGCTAATTAGTAGGAGAATATTTTAGAAAAGGTGGCAGCTAATTAGTAGGAGAATATTTTGGAAAAGGTGGCAGCTAATTAATAGGAGAATATATTGGAAAAGGTGGCAGCTAATTAATAGCAGAATATTTTGGAAAAGGTGGCAGCTAATTAATAGAAAAATATTTAGGAAAAGGTGGCAACTAATTAATAGGAGAATATTTTGGAAAAGGTGGCAACGAACTATTGGAACCATTGTTTTGGAAAAGGTGGCAGCTAACTATTAGGAGAATATTTTGGAAAAGGTGGCAGCTAATTAATAGGAGAATATTTTGGAAAAGGTGGCAGCTAATTAATAGGAGAATATTTTGGAAAAGGTGGCAGCTAGTTAGTAGGAGAATATTTTGGAATAGGTGGCAGTTAATTAATAGGAGAATATTTTGGAAAAGGTGGCAGCTAATTAATAGGAGAATATTTTGGAAAAGGTGGCAACGAATTATTGGAACCATTGTTTTGGAAAAGGTGGCAGCTAACTATTAGGAGAATATTTTGGAAAAGGTGGTAGCTAATTAGTAGGAGAATGTTTTGGAAAAGGTGGCAACGAATTATTGGAACCATTGTTTTGGAAAAGGTGGCAGCTAACTATTAGGAGAATATTTTGGAAAAGGTGGTAGCTAATTAGTAGGAGAATGTTTTGGAAAAGGTGGCAGCTAACTATTAGGAGAATATTTTGGAAAAGGTGGCAGCTAGTTAGTAGGAGAATATTTTGGAAAAGGTGGCAGTTAATTAATAGGAGAATATTTTGGAAAAGGTGGCAGTTAATTAATAGGAGAATATTTTGGAAAAGGTGGTAGCTAATTAGTAGGAGAATGTTTTGGAAAAGGTGGTAGCTATTTAGTAGGAGAATATTTTGGAAAAGGTGGCAGCTAACTATTAGGAGAATATTTTAGAAAAGGTGGCAGCTAATTAGTAGGAGAATATTTTAGAAAAGGTGGCAGCTAACTAGTAGGAGAATATTTTGGAAAAGGTGGCAGCTAATTAATAGGAGAATATTTTGGAAAAGGTGGCAGCTAATTAATAGCAGAATATTTTGGAAAAGGTGGCAGCTAATTAATAGGAAAATATTTAGGAAAAGGTGGCAACTAATTAATAGGAGAATATTTTGGAAAAGGTGGCAACGAACTATTGGAACCATTGTTTTGGAAAAGGTGGCAGCTAACTATTAGGAGAATATTTTGGAAAAGGTGGCAGCTAATTAATAGGAGAATATTTTGGAAAAGGTGGCAGCTAACTATTAGGAGAATATTTTGGAAAAGGTGGCAGCTAATTAGTAGGAGAATATTTTGGAAAAGGTGGCAGCTAGTTAGTAGGAGAATATTTTGGAATAGGTGGCAGTTAATTAATAGGAGAATATTTTGGAAAAGGTGGCAGCTAATTAATAGGAGAATATTTTGGAAAAGGTGGCAACGAATTATTGGAACCATTGTTTTGGAAAAGGTGGCAGCTAACTATTAGGAGAATATTTTGGAAAAGGTGGTAGCTAATTAGTAGGAGAATGTTTTGGAAAAGGTGGCAACGAATTATTGGAACCATTGTTTTGGAAAAGGTGGCAGCTAACTATTAGGAGAATATTATGGAAAAGGTGGTAGCTAATTAGTAGGAGAATGTTTTGGAAAAGGTGGCAGCTAACTATTAGGAGAATATTTTGGAAAAGGTGGCAGCTAGTTTAGTAGGAGAATGTTTTGGAAAAGGTGGCAGCTAACTATTAGGAGAATATTTTGGAAAAGGTGGCAGCTAGTTAGTAGGAGAATATTTTGGAAAAGGTGGCAGTTAATTAATAGGAGAATATTTTGGAAAAGGTGGTAGCTAATTAGTAGGAGAATGTTTTGGAAAAGGTGGCAGCTAGTTAGTAGGAGAATATTTTGGAAAAGGTGGCAGTTAATTAATAGGAGAATATTTTGGAAAAGGTGGTAGCTAATTAGTAGGAGAATGTTTTGGAAAAGGTGGTAGCTATTTAGTAGGAGAATGTTTTGGAAAAGGTGGCAGCTAACTATTAGGAGAATATTTTGGAAAAGGTGGCAGCTAATTAGCAGGAGAATATTTTGGAAAAGGTGGCAGCTAGTTAGTAGGAGAATATTTTGGAAAAGGTGGCAGTTAATTAATAGGAGAATATTTTGGAAAAGGTGGTAGCTAATTAGTTGGAGAATGTTTTGGAAAAGGTGGTAGCTAATTAGTAGGAGAATGTTTTGGAAAAGGTGGCAGCTAACTATTAGGAGAATATTTTGGAAAAGGTGGCAGCTAATTAGTAGGAAAATATTTTGGAAAAGGTGGCAGCTAATTAGTAGGAGAATATTTTGGAAAAGGTGGCAGCTAGTTAGTAGGAGAATATTTTGGAAAAGGTGGCAGTTAATTAATAGGAGAATATTTTGGAAAAGGTGGCAGCTAATTAATAGCAGAATATTTTGGAAAAGGTGGCAGCTAATTAATAGCAAAATATTTAGGAAGAGGTGGCAACTAATTAATAGGAGAATATTTAGGAAGAGGTGGCAACTAATTAATAGGAGAATATTTTGGAAAAGGTGGCAACGAATTATTGGAACCATTGTTTTGGAAAAGGTGGCAGCTAACTATTAGGAGAATATTTTGGAAAAGGTGGCAGCTAACTAATAGGAGAATATTTTGGAAAAGGTGGCAGCTAATTAGTAGGAGAATATTTTGGAAAAGGTGGCAGCTAATTAGTAGGAGAATATTTTGGAAAAGGTGGCAGCTAACTATTAGGAGAATATTTTAGAAAAGGTGGCAGCTAATTAGTAGGAGAATATTTTAGAAAAGGTGGCAGCTAATTAGTAGGAGAATATTTTGGAAAAGGTGGCAGCTAATTAATAGGAGAATATATTGGAAAAGGTGGCAGCTAATTAATAGCAGAATATTTTGGAAAAGGTGGCAGCTAATTAATAGAAAAATATTTAGGAAAAGGTGGCAACTAATTAATAGGAGAATATTTTGGAAAAGGTGGCAACGAACTATTGGAACCATTGTTTTGGAAAAGGTGGCAGCTAACTATTAGGAGAATATTTTGGAAAAGGTGGCAGCTAATTAATAGGAGAATATTTTGGAAAAGGTGGCAGCTAATTAATAGGAGAATATTTTGGAAAAGGTGGCAGCTAATTAATAGGAGAATATTTTGGAAAAGGTGGCAGCTAGTTAGTAGGAGAATATTTTGGAAAAGGTGGCAACGAACTATTGGAACCATTGTTTTGGAAAAGGTGGCAGCTAACTATTAGGAGAATATTTTGGAAAAGGTGGCTGCTAATTAGTAGGAGAACATTTTGGAAAAGGTGGCAGCTAATTAGTAGGAGAATATTTTGGAAAAGGTGGCAGCTAGTTAGTAGGAGAATATTTTGGAAAAGGTGGCAGTTAATTAATAGGAGAATATTTTGGAAAAGGTGGCAGCTAATTAATAGGAGAATATTTTTGAAAAGGTGGCAACGAATTATTGGAACCATTGTTTTGGAAAAGGTGGCAGCTAACTATTAGGAGAATATTTTGGAAAAGGTGGTAGCTAATTAGTAGGAGAATGTTTTGGAATAGGTGGCAGCTAACTATTAGGAGAATATTTTAGAAAAGGTGGCAGCTAATTAATAGGAGAATATTTTGGAAAAGGTGGCAGCTAACTATTAGGAGAATATTTTGGAAAAGGTGGCTGCTAATTAGTAGGAGAACATTTTGGAAAAGGTGGCAGCTAATTAGTAGGAGAATATTTTGGAAAAGGTGGCAGCTAACTATTAGGAGAATATTTTGGAAAAGGTGGCAGCTAATTAGTAGGAGAATATTTTGGAAAAGGTGGCAGCTAATTAGTAGGAGAATATTTTGGAAAAGGTGGCAGCTAGTTAGTAGGAGAATATTTTGGAATAGGTGGCAGTTAATTAATAGGAGAATATTTTGGAAAAGGTGGCAGCTAATTAATAGGAGAATATTTTGGAAAAGGTGGCAACGAATTATTGGAACCATTGTTTTGGAAAAGGTGGCAGCTAATTAATAGGAGAATATTTTGGAAAAGGTGGCAGCTAATTAATAGGAGAATATTTTGGAAAAGGTGGCAGCTAGTTAGTAGGAGAATATTTTGGAAAAGGTGGCAACGAACTATTGGAACCATTGTTTTGGAAAAGGTGGCAGCTAACTATTAGGAGAATATTTTGGAAAAGGTGGCTGCTAATTAGTAGGAGAACATTTTGGAAAAGGTGGCAGCTAATTAGTAGGAGAATATTTTGGAAAAGGTGGCAGCTAGTTAGTAGGAGAATATTTTGGAAAAGGTGGCAGTTAATTAATAGGAGAATATTTTGGAAAAGGTGGCAGCTAATTAATAGGAGAATATTTTTGAAAAGGTGGCAACGAATTATTGGAACCATTGTTTTGGAAAAGGTGGCAGCTAACTATTAGGAGAATATTTTGGAAAAGGTGGTAGCTAATTAGTAGGAGAATGTTTTGGAATAGGTGGCAGCTAACTATTAGGAGAATATTTTAGAAAAGGTGGCAGCTAATTAATAGGAGAATATTTTGGAAAAGGTGGCAGCTAACTATTAGGAGAATATTTTGGAAAAGGTGGCTGCTAATTAGTAGGAGAACATTTTGGAAAAGGTGGCAGCTAATTAGTAGGAGAATATTTTGGAAAAGGTGGCAGCTAACTATTAGGAGAATATTTTGGAAAAGGTGGCAGCTAATTAGTAGGAGAATATTTTGGAAAAGGTGGCAGCTAATTAGTAGGAGAATATTTTGGAAAAGGTGGCAGCTAGTTAGTAGGAGAATATTTTAGAAAAGGTGGCAGCTAACTAGTAGGAGAATATTTTGGAAAAGGTGGCAGCTAATTAATAGGAGAATATTTTGGAAAAGGTGGCAGCTAATTAATAGCAGAATATTTTGGAAAAGGTGGCAGCTAATTAATAGGAAAATATTTAGGAAAAGGTGGCAACTAATTAATAGGAGAATATTTTGGAAAAGGTGGCAACGAACTATTGGAACCATTGTTTTGGAAAAGGTGGCAGCTAACTATTAGGAGAATATTTTGGAAAAGGTGGCAGCTAATTAATAGGAGAATATTTTGGAAAAGGTGGCAGCTAACTATTAGGAGAATATTTTGGAAAAGGTGGCAGCTAATTAGTAGGAGAATATTTTGGAAAAGGTGGCAGCTAGTTAGTAGGAGAATATTTTGGAATAGGTGGCAGTTAATTAATAGGAGAATATTTTGGAAAAGGTGGCAGCTAATTAATAGGAGAATATTTTGGAAAAGGTGGCAACGAATTATTGGAACCATTGTTTTGGAAAAGGTGGCAGCTAACTATTAGGAGAATATTTTGGAAAAGGTGGTAGCTAATTAGTAGGAGAATGTTTTGGAAAAGGTGGCAACGAATTATTGGAACCATTGTTTTGGAAAAGGTGGCAGCTAACTATTAGGAGAATATTATGGAAAAGGTGGTAGCTAATTAGTAGGAGAATGTTTTGGAAAAGGTGGCAGCTAACTATTAGGAGAATATTTTGGAAAAGGTGGCAGCTAGTTTAGTAGGAGAATGTTTTGGAAAAGGTGGCAGCTAACTATTAGGAGAATATTTTGGAAAAGGTGGCAGCTAGTTAGTAGGAGAATATTTTGGAAAAGGTGGCAGTTAATTAATAGGAGAATATTTTGGAAAAGGTGGTAGCTAATTAGTAGGAGAATGTTTTGGAAAAGGTGGCAGCTAGTTAGTAGGAGAATATTTTGGAAAAGGTGGCAGTTAATTAATAGGAGAATATTTTGGAAAAGGTGGTAGCTAATTAGTAGGAGAATGTTTTGGAAAAGGTGGTAGCTATTTAGTAGGAGAATGTTTTGGAAAAGGTGGCAGCTAACTATTAGGAGAATATTTTGGAAAAGGTGGCAGCTAATTAGCAGGAGAATATTTTGGAAAAGGTGGCAGCTAGTTAGTAGGAGAATATTTTGGAAAAGGTGGCAGTTAATTAATAGGAGAATATTTTGGAAAAGGTGGTAGCTAATTAGTTGGAGAATGTTTTGGAAAAGGTGGTAGCTAATTAGTAGGAGAATGTTTTGGAAAAGGTGGCAGCTAACTATTAGGAGAATATTTTGGAAAAGGTGGCAGCTAATTAGTAGGAAAATATTTTGGAAAAGGTGGCAGCTAATTAGTAGGAGAATATTTTGGAAAAGGTGGCAGCTAGTTAGTAGGAGAATATTTTGGAAAAGGTGGCAGTTAATTAATAGGAGAATATTTTGGAAAAGGTGGCAGCTAATTAATAGCAGAATATTTTGGAAAAGGTGGCAGCTAATTAATAGCAAAATATTTAGGAAGAGGTGGCAACTAATTAATAGGAGAATATTTAGGAAGAGGTGGCAACTAATTAATAGGAGAATATTTTGGAAAAGGTGGCAACGAATTATTGGAACCATTGTTTTGGAAAAGGTGGCAGCTAACTATTAGGAGAATATTTTGGAAAAGGTGGCAGCTAACTAATAGGAGAATATTTTGGAAAAGGTGGCAGCTAATTAGTAGGAGAATATTTTGGAAAAGGTGGCAGCTAATTAGTAGGAGAATATTTTGGAAAAGGTGGCAGCTAACTATTAGGAGAATATTTTAGAAAAGGTGGCAGCTAATTAGTAGGAGAATATTTTAGAAAAGGTGGCAGCTAATTAGTAGGAGAATATTTTGGAAAAGGTGGCAGCTAATTAATAGGAGAATATATTGGAAAAGGTGGCAGCTAATTAATAGCAGAATATTTTGGAAAAGGTGGCAGCTAATTAATAGAAAAATATTTAGGAAAAGGTGGCAACTAATTAATAGGAGAATATTTTGGAAAAGGTGGCAACGAACTATTGGAACCATTGTTTTGGAAAAGGTGGCAGCTAACTATTAGGAGAATATTTTGGAAAAGGTGGCAGCTAATTAATAGGAGAATATTTTGGAAAAGGTGGCAGCTAATTAATAGGAGAATATTTTGGAAAAGGTGGCAGCTAATTAATAGGAGAATATTTTGGAAAAGGTGGCAGCTAGTTAGTAGGAGAATATTTTGGAAAAGGTGGCAACGAACTATTGGAACCATTGTTTTGGAAAAGGTGGCAGCTAACTATTAGGAGAATATTTTGGAAAAGGTGGCTGCTAATTAGTAGGAGAACATTTTGGAAAAGGTGGCAGCTAATTAGTAGGAGAATATTTTGGAAAAGGTGGCAGCTAGTTAGTAGGAGAATATTTTGGAAAAGGTGGCAGTTAATTAATAGGAGAATATTTTGGAAAAGGTGGCAGCTAATTAATAGGAGAATATTTTTGAAAAGGTGGCAACGAATTATTGGAACCATTGTTTTGGAAAAGGTGGCAGCTAACTATTAGGAGAATATTTTGGAAAAGGTGGTAGCTAATTAGTAGGAGAATGTTTTGGAATAGGTGGCAGCTAACTATTAGGAGAATATTTTAGAAAAGGTGGCAGCTAATTAATAGGAGAATATTTTGGAAAAGGTGGCAGCTAACTATTAGGAGAATATTTTGGAAAAGGTGGCTGCTAATTAGTAGGAGAACATTTTGGAAAAGGTGGCAGCTAATTAGTAGGAGAATATTTTGGAAAAGGTGGCAGCTAACTATTAGGAGAATATTTTGGAAAAGGTGGCAGCTAATTAGTAGGAGAATATTTTGGAAAAGGTGGCAGCTAATTAGTAGGAGAATATTTTGGAAAAGGTGGCAGCTAGTTAGTAGGAGAATATTTTGGAATAGGTGGCAGTTAATTAATAGGAGAATATTTTGGAAAAGGTGGCAGCTAATTAATAGGAGAATATTTTGGAAAAGGTGGCAACGAATTATTGGAACCATTGTTTTGGAAAAGGTGGCAGCTAATTAATAGGAGAATATTTTGGAAAAGGTGGCAGCTAATTAATAGGAGAATATTTTGGAAAAGGTGGCAGCTAGTTAGTAGGAGAATATTTTGGAAAAGGTGGCAACGAACTATTGGAACCATTGTTTTGGAAAAGGTGGCAGCTAACTATTAGGAGAATATTTTGGAAAAGGTGGCTGCTAATTAGTAGGAGAACATTTTGGAAAAGGTGGCAGCTAATTAGTAGGAGAATATTTTGGAAAAGGTGGCAGCTAGTTAGTAGGAGAATATTTTGGAAAAGGTGGCAGTTAATTAATAGGAGAATATTTTGGAAAAGGTGGCAGCTAATTAATAGGAGAATATTTTTGAAAAGGTGGCAACGAATTATTGGAACCATTGTTTTGGAAAAGGTGGCAGCTAACTATTAGGAGAATATTTTGGAAAAGGTGGTAGCTAATTAGTAGGAGAATGTTTTGGAATAGGTGGCAGCTAACTATTAGGAGAATATTTTAGAAAAGGTGGCAGCTAATTAATAGGAGAATATTTTGGAAAAGGTGGCAGCTAACTATTAGGAGAATATTTTGGAAAAGGTGGCTGCTAATTAGTAGGAGAACATTTTGGAAAAGGTGGCAGCTAATTAGTAGGAGAATATTTTGGAAAAGGTGGCAGCTAACTATTAGGAGAATATTTTGGAAAAGGTGGCAGCTAATTAGTAGGAGAATATTTTGGAAAAGGTGGCAGCTAATTAGTAGGAGAATATTTTGGAAAAGGTGGCAGCTAGTTAGTAGGAGAATATTTTGGAATAGGTGGCAGTTAATTAATAGGAGAATATTTTGGAAAAGGTGGCAGCTAATTAATAGGAGAATATTTTGGAAAAGGTGGCAACGAATTATTGGAACCATTGTTTTGGAAAAGGTGGCAGCTAACTATTAGGAGAATATTATGGAAAAGGTGGTAGCTAATTAGTAGGAAAATGTTTTGGAAAAGGTGGCAGCTAACTATTAGGAGAATATTTTGGAAAAGGTGGCAGCTAGTTTAGTAGGAGAATGTTTTGGAAAAGGTGGCAGCTAACTATTAGGAGAATATTTTGGAAAAGGTGGCAGCTAGTTAGTAGGAGAATATTTTGGAAAAGGTGGCAGTTAATTAATAGGAGAATATTTTGGAAAAGGTGGTAGCTAATTAGTAGGAGAATGTTTTGGAAAAGGTGGCAGCTAGTTAGTAGGAGAATATTTTGGAGAAGGTGGCAGTTAATTAATAGGAGAATATTTTGGAAAAGGTGGTAGCTAATTAGTAGGAGAATGTTTCGGAAAAGGTGGTAGCTATTTAGTAGGAGAATGTTTTGGAAAAGGTGGCAGCTAACTATTAGGAGAATATTTTGGAAAAGGTGGCAGCTAATTAGCAGGAGAATATTTTGGAAAAGGTGGCAGCTAGTTAGTAGGAGAATATTTTGGAAAAGGTGGCAGTTAATTAATAGGAGAATATTTTGGAAAAGGTGGTAGCTAATTAGTTGGAGAATGTTTTGGAAAAGGTGGTAGCTAATTAGTAGGAGAATGTTTTGGAAAAGGTGGCAGCTAACTATTAGGAGAATATTTTGGAAAAGGTGGCAGCTAATTAGTAGGAAAATATTTTGGAAAAGGTGGCAGTTAATTAATAGGAGAATATTTTGGAAAAGGTGGCAGCTAATTAATAGCAGAATATTTTGGAAAAGGTGGCAGCTAATTAATAGCAAAATATTTAGGAAGAGGTGGCAACTAATTAATAGGAGAATATTTAGGAAGAGGTGGCAACTAATTAATAGGAGAATATTTTGGAAAAGGTGGCAACGAATTATTGGAACCATTGTTTTGGAAAAGGTGGCAGCTAACTATTAGGAGAATATTTTGGAAAAGGTGGCAGCTAATTAATAGGAGAATATTTTGGAAAAGGTGGCAGCTAATTAGTAGGAGAATATTTTGGAAAAGGTGGCAGCTAATTAGTAGGAGAATATTTTGGAAAAGGTAGCAGCTAACTATTAGGAGAATATTTTAGAAAAGGTGGCAGCTAATTAGTAGGAGAATATTTTAGAAAAGGTGGCAGCTAATTAGTAGGAGAATATTTTGGAAAAGGTGGCAGCTAATTAATAGGAGAATATATTGGAAAAGGTGGCAGCTAATTAATAGCAGAATATTTTGGAAAAGGTGGCAGCTAATTAATAGAAAAATATTTAGGAAAAGGTGGCAACTAATTAATAGGAGAATATTTTGGAAAAGGTGGCAACGAACTATTGGAACCATTGTTTTGGAAAAGGTGGCAGCTAACTATTAGGAGAATATTTTGGAAAAGGTGGCAGCTAATTAATAGGAGAATATTTTGGAAAAGGTGGCAGCTAATTAATAGGAGAATATTTTGGAAAAGGTGGCAGCTAATTAATAGGAGAATATTTTGGAAAAGGTGGCAGCTAGTTAGTAGGAGAATATTTTGGAAAAGGTGGCAACGAACTATTGGAACCATTGTTTTGGAAAAGGTGGCAGCTAACTATTAGGAGAATATTTTGGAAAAGGTGGCTGCTAATTAGTAGGAGAACATTTTGGAAAAGGTGGCAGCTAATTAGTAGGAGAATATTTTGGAAAAGGTGGCAGCTAGTTAGTAGGAGAATATTTTGGAAAAGGTGGCAGTTAATTAATAGGAGAATATTTTGGAAAAGGTGGCAGCTAATTAATAGGAGAATATTTTTGAAAAGGTGGCAACGAATTATTGGAACCATTGTTTTGGAAAAGGTGGCAGCTAACTATTAGGAGAATATTTTGGAAAAGGTGGTAGCTAATTAGTAGGAGAATGTTTTGGAAAAGGTGGCAGCTAACTATTAGGAGAATATTTTAGAAAAGGTGGCAGCTAATTAATAGGAGAATATTTTGGAAAAGGTGGCAGCTAACTATTAGGAGAATATTTTGGAAAAGGTGGCTGCTAATTAGTAGGAGAACATTTTGGAAAAGGTGGCAGCTAATTAGTAGGAGAATATTTTGGAAAAGGTGGCAGCTAACTATTAGGAGAATATTTTGGAAAAGGTGGCAGCTAATTAGTAGGAGAATATTTTGGAAAAGGTGGCAGCTAACTATTAGGAGAATATTTTGGAAAAGGTGGCAGCTAATTAGTAGGAGAATATTTTGGAAAAGGTGGCAGCTAGTTAGTAGGAGAATATTTTGGAATAGGTGGCAGTTAATTAATAGGAGAATATTTTGGAAAAGGTGGCAGCTAATTAATAGGAGAATATTTTGGAAAAGGTGGCAACGAATTATTGGAACCATTGTTTTGGAAAAGGTGGCAGCTAACTATTAGGAGAATATTTTGGAAAAGGTGGTAGCTAATTAGTAGGAGAATGTTTTGGAAAAGGTGGCAACGAATTATTGGAACCATTGTTTTGGAAAAGGTGGCAGCTAACTATTAGGAGAATATTATGGAAAAGGTGGTAGCTAATTAGTAGGAGAATGTTTTGGAAAAGGTGGCAGCTAACTATTAGGAGAATATTTTGGAAAAGGTGGCAGCTAGTTTAGTAGGAGAATGTTTTGGAAAAGGTGGCAGCTAACTATTAGGAGAATATTTTGGAAAAGGTGGCAGCTAGTTAGTAGGAGAATATTTTGGAAAAGGTGGCAGTTAATTAATAGGAGAATATTTTGGAAAAGGTGGTAGCTAATTAGTAGGAGAATGTTTTGGAAAAGGTGGCAGCTAGTTAGTAGGAGAATATTTTGGAAAAGGTGGCAGTTAATTAATAGGAGAATATTTTGGAAAAGGTGGTAGCTAATTAGTAGGAGAATGTTTTGGAAAAGGTGGTAGCTATTTAGTAGGAGAATGTTTTGGAAAAGGTGGCAGCTAACTATTAGGAGAATATTTTGGAAAAGGTGGCAGCTAATTAGCAGGAGAATATTTTGGAAAAGGTGGCAGCTAGTTAGTAGGAGAATATTTTGGAAAAGGTGGCAGTTAATTAATAGGAGAATATTTTGGAAAAGGTGGTAGCTAATTAGTTGGAGATGTTTTGGAAAAGGTGGTAGCTAATTAGTAGGAGAATGTTTTGGAAAAGGTGGCAGCTAACTATTAGGAGAATATTTTGGAAAAGGTGGCAGCTAATTAGTAGGAAAATATTTTGGAAAAGGTGGCAGCTAATTAGTAGGAGAATATTTTGGAAAAGGTGGCAGCTAGTTAGTAGGAGAATATTTTGGAAAAGGTGGCAGTTAATTAATAGGAGAATATTTTGGAAAAGGTGGCAGCTAATTAATAGCAGAATATTTTGGAAAAGGTGGCAGCTAATTAATAGCAAAATATTTAGGAAGAGGTGGCAACTAATTAATAGGAGAATATTTAGGAAGAGGTGGCAACTAATTAATAGGAGAATATTTTGGAAAAGGTGGCAACGAATTATTGGAACCATTGTTTTGGAAAAGGTGGCAGCTAACTATTAGGAGAATATTTTGGAAAAGGTGGCAGCTAACTAATAGGAGAATATTTTGGAAAAGGTGGCAGCTAATTAGTAGGAAAATATTTTGGAAAAGGTGGCAGCTAATTAGTAGGAGAATATTTTGGAAAAGGTGGCAGCTAACTATTAGGAGAATATTTTAGAAAAGGTGGCAGCTAATTAGTAGGAGAATATTTTAGAAAAGGTGGCAGCTAATTAGTAGGAGAATATTTTGGAAAAGGTGGCAGCTAATTAATAGGAGAATATTTTGGAAAAGGTGGCAGCTAATTAATAGGAGAATATTTTGGAAAAGGTGGCAGCTAATTAATAGGAGAATATTTTGGAAAAGGTGGCAGCTAGTTAGTAGGAGAATATTTTGGAAAAGGTGGCAACGAACTATTGGAACCATTGTTTTGGAAAAGGTGGCAGCTAACTATTAGGAGAATATTTTGGAAAAGGTGGCTGCTAATTAGTAGGAGAACATTTTGGAAAAGGTGGCAGCTAATTAGTAGGAGAATATTTTGGAAAAGGTGGCAGCTAGTTAGTAGGAGAATATTTTGGAAAAGGTGGCAGTTAATTAATAGGAGAATATTTTGGAAAAGGTGGCAGCTAATTAATAGGAGAATATTTTTGAAAAGGTGGCAACGAATTATTGGAACCATTGTTTTGGAAAAGGTGGCAGCTAACTATTAGGAGAATATTTTGGAAAAGGTGGTAGCTAATTAGTAGGAGAATGTTTTGGAAAAGGTGGCAGCTAACTATTAGGAGAATATTTTAGAAAAGGTGGCAGCTAATTAATAGGAGAATATTTTGGAAAAGGTGGCAGCTAACTATTAGGAGAATATTTTGGAAAAGGTGGCAGCTAATTAGTAGGAAAATATTTTGGAAAAGGTGGCAGCTAATTAGTAGGAGAATATTTTGGAAAAGGTGGCAGCTAACTATTAGGAGAATATTTTAGAAAAGGTGGCAGCTAATTAGTAGGAGAATATTTTGGAAAAGGTGGTAGCTAATTAGTTGGAGAATGTTTTGGAAAAGGTGGTAGCTAATTAGTAGGAGAATGTTTTGGAAAAGGTGGCAGCTAACTATTAGGAGAATATTTTGGAAAAGGTGGCAGCTAATTAGTAGGAAAATATTTTGGAAAAGGTGGCAGCTAATTAGTAGGAGAATATTTTGGAAAAGGTGGCAGCTAGTTAGTAGGAGAATATTTTGGAAAAGGTGGCAGTTAATTAATAGGAGAATATTTTGGAAAAGGTGGCAGCTAATTAATAGCAGAATATTTTGGAAAAGGTGGCAGCTAATTAATAGCAAAATATTTAGGAAGAGGTGGCAACTAATTAATAGGAGAATATTTAGGAAGAGGTGGCAACTAATTAATAGGAGAATATTTTGGAAAAGGTGGCAACGAATTATTGGAACCATTGTTTTGGAAAAGGTGGCAGCTAACTATTAGGAGAATATTTTAGAAAAGGTGGCAGCTAATTAGTAGGAGAATATTTTAGAAAAGGTGGCAGCTAATTAGTAGGAGAATATTTTGGAAAAGGTGGCAGCTAATTAATAGGAGAATATATTGGAAAAGGTGGCAGCTAATTAATAGCAGAATATTTTGGAAAAGGTGGCAGCTAATTAATAGAAAAATATTTAGGAAAAGGTGGCAACTAATTAATAGGAGAATATTTTGGAAAAGGTGGCAACGAACTATTGGAACCATTGTTTTGGAAAAGGTGGCAGCTAACTATTAGGAGAATATTTTGGAAAAGGTGGCAGCTAATTAATAGGAGAATATTTTGGAAAAGGTGGCAGCTAATTAATAGGAGAATATTTTGGAAAAGGTGGCAGCTAATTAATAGGAGAATATTTTGGAAAAGGTGGCAGCTAGTTAGTAGGAGAATATTTTGGAAAAGGTGGCAACGAACTATTGGAACCATTGTTTTGGAAAAGGTGGCAGCTAACTATTAGGAGAATATTTTGGAAAAGGTGGCTGCTAATTAGTAGGAGAACATTTTGGAAAAGGTGGCAGCTAATTAGTAGGAGAATATTTTGGAAAAGGTGGCAGCTAGTTAGTAGGAGAATATTTTGGAAAAGGTGGCAGTTAATTAATAGGAGAATATTTTGGAAAAGGTGGCAGCTAATTAATAGGAGAATATTTTTGAAAAGGTGGCAACGAATTATTGGAACCATTGTTTTGGAAAAGGTGGCAGCTAACTATTAGGAGAATATTTTGGAAAAGGTGGTAGCTAATTAGTAGGAGAATGTTTTGGAAAAGGTGGCAGCTAACTATTAGGAGAATATTTTAGAAAAGGTGGCAGCTAATTAATAGGAGAATATTTTGGAAAAGGTGGCAGCTAACTATTAGGAGAATATTTTGGAAAAGGTGGCTGCTAATTAGTAGGAGAACATTTTGGAAAAGGTGGCAGCTAATTAGTAGGAGAATATTTTGGAAAAGGTGGCAGCTAACTATTAGGAGAATATTTTGGAAAAGGTGGCAGCTAATTAGTAGGAGAATATTTTGGAAAAGGTGGCAGCTAACTATTAGGAGAATATTTTGGAAAAGGTGGCAGCTAATTAGTAGGAGAATATTTTGGAAAAGGTGGCAGCTAGTTAGTAGGAGAATATTTTGGAATAGGTGGCAGTTAATTAATAGGAGAATATTTTGGAAAAGGTGGCAGCTAATTAATAGGAGAATATTTTGGAAAAGGTGGCAACGAATTATTGGAACCATTGTTTTGGAAAAGGTGGCAGCTAACTATTAGGAGAATATTTTGGAAAAGGTGGTAGCTAATTAGTAGGAGAATGTTTTGGAAAAGGTGGCAACGAATTATTGGAACCATTGTTTTGGAAAAGGTGGCAGCTAACTATTAGGAGAATATTATGGAAAAGGTGGTAGCTAATTAGTAGGAGAATGTTTTGGAAAAGGTGGCAGCTAACTATTAGGAGAATATTTTGGAAAAGGTGGCAGCTAGTTTAGTAGGAGAATGTTTTGGAAAAGGTGGCAGCTAACTATTAGGAGAATATTTTGGAAAAGGTGGCAGCTAGTTAGTAGGAGAATATTTTGGAAAAGGTGGCAGTTAATTAATAGGAGAATATTTTGGAAAAGGTGGTAGCTAATTAGTAGGAGAATGTTTTGGAAAAGGTGGCAGCTAGTTAGTAGGAGAATATTTTGGAAAAGGTGGCAGTTAATTAATAGGAGAATATTTTGGAAAAGGTGGTAGCTAATTAGTAGGAGAATGTTTTGGAAAAGGTGGTAGCTATTTAGTAGGAGAATGTTTTGGAAAAGGTGGCAGCTAACTATTAGGAGAATATTTTGGAAAAGGTGGCAGCTAATTAGCAGGAGAATATTTTGGAAAAGGTGGCAGCTAGTTAGTAGGAGAATATTTTGGAAAAGGTGGCAGTTAATTAATAGGAGAATATTTTGGAAAAGGTGGTAGCTAATTAGTTGGAGATGTTTTGGAAAAGGTGGTAGCTAATTAGTAGGAGAATGTTTTGGAAAAGGTGGCAGCTAACTATTAGGAGAATATTTTGGAAAAGGTGGCAGCTAATTAGTAGGAAAATATTTTGGAAAAGGTGGCAGCTAATTAGTAGGAGAATATTTTGGAAAAGGTGGCAGCTAGTTAGTAGGAGAATATTTTGGAAAAGGTGGCAGTTAATTAATAGGAGAATATTTTGGAAAAGGTGGCAGCTAATTAATAGCAGAATATTTTGGAAAAGGTGGCAGCTAATTAATAGCAAAATATTTAGGAAGAGGTGGCAACTAATTAATAGGAGAATATTTAGGAAGAGGTGGCAACTAATTAATAGGAGAATATTTTGGAAAAGGTGGCAACGAATTATTGGAACCATTGTTTTGGAAAAGGTGGCAGCTAACTATTAGGAGAATATTTTGGAAAAGGTGGCAGCTAACTAATAGGAGAATATTTTGGAAAAGGTGGCAGCTAATTAGTAGGAAAATATTTTGGAAAAGGTGGCAGCTAATTAGTAGGAGAATATTTTGGAAAAGGTGGCAGCTAACTATTAGGAGAATATTTTAGAAAAGGTGGCAGCTAATTAGTAGGAGAATATTTTAGAAAAGGTGGCAGCTAATTAGTAGGAGAATATTTTGGAAAAGGTGGCAGCTAATTAATAGGAGAATATTTTGGAAAAGGTGGCAGCTAATTAATAGGAGAATATTTTGGAAAAGGTTACAGCTAATTAATAGGAGAATATTTTGGAAAAGGTGGCAGCTAGTTAGTAGGAGAATATTTTGGAAAAGGTGGCAACGAACTATTGGAACCATTGTTTTGGAAAAGGTGGCAGCTAACTATTAGGAGAATATTTTGGAAAAGGTGGCTGCTAATTAGTAGGAGAACATTTTGGAAAAGGTGGCAGCTAATTAGTAGGAGAATATTTTGGAAAAGGTGGCAGCTAGTTAGTAGGAGAATATTTTGGAAAAGGTGGCAGTTAATTAATAGGAGAATATTTTGGAAAAGGTGGCAGCTAATTAATAGGAGAATATTTTTGAAAAGGTGGCAACGAATTATTGGAACCATTGTTTTGGAAAAGGTGGCAGCTAACTATTAGGAGAATATTTTGGAAAAGGTGGTAGCTAATTAGTAGGAGAATGTTTTGGAAAAGGTGGCAGCTAACTATTAGGAGAATATTTTAGAAAAGGTGGCAGCTAATTAATAGGAGAATATTTTGGAAAAGGTGGCAGCTAACTATTAGGAGAATATTTTGGAAAAGGTGGCAGCTAATTAGTAGGAAAATATTTTGGAAAAGGTGGCAGCTAATTAGTAGGAGAATATTTTGGAAAAGGTGGCAGCTAACTATTAGGAGAATATTTTAGAAAAGGTGGCAGCTAATTAGTAGGAGAATATTTTGGAAAAGGTGGTAGCTAATTAGTTGGAGAATGTTTTGGAAAAGGTGGTAGCTAATTAGTAGGAGAATGTTTTGGAAAAGGTGGCAGCTAACTATTAGGAGAATATTTTGGAAAAGGTGGCAGCTAATTAGTAGGAAAATATTTTGGAAAAGGTGGCAGCTAATTAGTAGGAGAATATTTTGGAAAAGGTGGCAGCTAGTTAGTAGGAGAATATTTTGGAAAAGGTGGCAGTTAATTAATAGGAGAATATTTTGGAAAAGGTGGCAGCTAATTAATAGCAGAATATTTTGGAAAAGGTGGCAGCTAATTAATAGCAAAATATTTAGGAAGAGGTGGCAACTAATTAATAGGAGAATATTTAGGAAGAGGTGGCAACTAATTAATAGGAGAATATTTTGGAAAAGGTGGCAACGAATTATTGGAACCATTGTTTTGGAAAAGGTGGCAGCTAACTATTAGGAGAATATTTTAGAAAAGGTGGCAGCTAATTAGTAGGAGAATATTTTAGAAAAGGTGGCAGCTAATTAGTAGGAGAATATTTTGGAAAAGGTGGCAGCTAATTAATAGGAGAATATATTGGAAAAGGTGGCAGCTAATTAATAGCAGAATATTTTGGAAAAGGTGGCAGCTAATTAATAGAAAAATATTTAGGAAAAGGTGGCAACTAATTAATAGGAGAATATTTTGGAAAAGGTGGCAACGAACTATTGGAACCATTGTTTTGGAAAAGGTGGCAGCTAACTATTAGGAGAATATTTTGGAAAAGGTGGCAGCTAATTAATAGGAGAATATTTTGGAAAAGGTGGCAGCTAATTAATAGGAGAATATTTTGGAAAAGGTGGCAGCTAATTAATAGGAGAATATTTTGGAAAAGGTGGCAGCTAGTTAGTAGGAGAATATTTTGGAAAAGGTGGCAACGAACTATTGGAACCATTGTTTTGGAAAAGGTGGCAGCTAACTATTAGGAGAATATTTTGGAAAAGGTGGCTGCTAATTAGTAGGAGAACATTTTGGAAAAGGTGGCAGCTAATTAGTAGGAGAATATTTTGGAAAAGGTGGCAGCTAGTTAGTAGGAGAATATTTTGGAAAAGGTGGCAGTTAATTAATAGGAGAATATTTTGGAAAAGGTGGCAGCTAATTAATAGGAGAATATTTTTGAAAAGGTGGCAACGAATTATTGGAACCATTGTTTTGGAAAAGGTGGCAGCTAACTATTAGGAGAATATTTTGGAAAAGGTGGTAGCTAATTAGTAGGAGAATGTTTTGGAAAAGGTGGCAGCTAACTATTAGGAGAATATTTTAGAAAAGGTGGCAACTAATTAATAGGAGAATATTTTGGAAAAGGTGGCAGCTAACTATTAGGAGAATATTTTGGAAAAGGTGGCTGCTAATTAGTAGGAGAACATTTTGGAAAAGGTGGCAGCTAATTAGTAGGAGAATATTTTGGAAAAGGTGGCAGCTAACTATTAGGAGAATATTTTGGAAAAGGTGGCAGCTAATTAGTAGGAGAATATTTTGGAAAAGGTGGCAGCTAACTATTAGGAGAATATTTTGGAAAAGGTGGCAGCTAATTAGTAGGAGAATATTTTGGAAAAGGTGGCAGCTAGTTAGTAGGAGAATATTTTGGAATAGGTGGCAACGAATTATTGGAACCATTGTTTTGGAAAAGGTGGCAGCTAACTATTAGGAGAATATTTTGGAAAAGGTGGTAGCTAATTAGTAGGAGAATGTTTTGGAAAAGGTGGCAACGAATTATTGGAACCATTGTTTTGGAAAAGGTGGCAGCTAACTATTAGGAGAATATTATGGAAAAGGTGGTAGCTAATTAGTAGGAGAATGTTTTGGAAAAGGTGGCAGCTAACTATTAGGAGAATATTTTGGAAAAGGTGGCAGCTAGTTTAGTAGGAGAATGTTTTGGAAAAGGTGGCAGCTAACTATTAGGAGAATATTTTGGAAAAGGTGGCAGCTAGTTAGTAGGAGAATATTTTGGAAAAGGTGGCAGTTAATTAATAGGAGAATATTTTGGAAAAGGTGGTAGCTAATTAGTAGGAGAATGTTTTGGAAAAGGTGGCAGCTAGTTAGTAGGAGAATATTTTGGAAAAGGTGGCAGTTAATTAATAGGAGAATATTTTGGAAAAGGTGGTAGCTAATTAGTAGGAGAATGTTTTGGAAAAGGTGGTAGCTATTTAGTAGGAGAATGTTTTGGAAAAGGTGGCAGCTAACTATTAGGAGAATATTTTGGAAAAGGTGGCAGCTAATTAGCAGGAGAATATTTTGGAAAAGGTGGCAGCTAGTTAGTAGGAGAATATTTTGGAAAAGGTGGCAGTTAATTAATAGGAGAATATTTTGGAAAAGGTGGTAGCTAATTAGTTGGAGATGTTTTGGAAAAGGTGGTAGCTAATTAGTAGGAGAATGTTTTGGAAAAGGTGGCAGCTAACTATTAGGAGAATATTTTGGAAAAGGTGGCAGCTAATTAGTAGGAAAATATTTTGGAAAAGGTGGCAGCTAATTAGTAGGAGAATATTTTGGAAAAGGTGGCAGCTAGTTAGTAGGAGAATATTTTGGAAAAGGTGGCAGTTAATTAATAGGAGAATATTTTGGAAAAGGTGGCAGCTAATTAATAGCAGAATATTTTGGAAAAGGTGGCAGCTAATTAATAGCAAAATATTTAGGAAGAGGTGGCAACTAATTAATAGGAGAATATTTAGGAAGAGGTGGCAACTAATTAATAGGAGAATATTTTGGAAAAGGTGGCAACGAATTATTGGAACCATTGTTTTGGAAAAGGTGGCAGCTAACTATTAGGAGAATATTTTGGAAAAGGTGGCAGCTAACTAATAGGAGAATATTTTGGAAAAGGTGGCAGCTAATTAGTAGGAAAATATTTTGGAAAAGGTGGCAGCTAATTAGTAGGAGAATATTTTGGAAAAGGTGGCAGCTAACTATTAGGAGAATATTTTAGAAAAGGTGGCAGCTAATTAGTAGGAGAATATTTTAGAAAAGGTGGCAGCTAATTAGTAGGAGAATATTTTGGAAAAGGTGGCAGCTAATTAATAGGAGAATATTTTGGAAAAGGTGGCAGCTAATTAATAGGAGAATATTTTGGAAAAGGTGGCAGCTAATTAATAGGAGAATATTTTGGAAAAGGTGGCAGCTAGTTAGTAGGAGAATATTTTGGAAAAGGTGGCAACGAACTATTGGAACCATTGTTTTGGAAAAGGTGGCAGCTAACTATTAGGAGAATATTTTGGAAAAGGTGGCTGCTAATTAGTAGGAGAACATTTTGGAAAAGGTGGCAGCTAATTAGTAGGAGAATATTTTGGAAAAGGTGGCAGCTAGTTAGTAGGAGAATATTTTGGAAAAGGTGGCAGTTAATTAATAGGAGAATATTTTGGAAAAGGTGGCAGCTAATTAATAGGAGAATATTTTTGAAAAGGTGGCAACGAATTATTGGAACCATTGTTTTGGAAAAGGTGGCAGCTAACTATTAGGAGAATATTTTGGAAAAGGTGGTAGCTAATTAGTAGGAGAATGTTTTGGAAAAGGTGGCAGCTAACTATTAGGAGAATATTTTAGAAAAGGTGGCAGCTAATTAATAGGAGAATATTTTGGAAAAGGTGGCAGCTAACTATTAGGAGAATATTTTGGAAAAGGTGGCAGCTAATTAGTAGGAAAATATTTTGGAAAAGGTGGCAGCTAATTAGTAGGAGAATATTTTGGAAAAGGTGGCAGCTAACTATTAGGAGAATATTTTAGAAAAGGTGGCAGCTAATTAGTAGGAGAATATTTTGGAAAAGGTGGTAGCTAATTAGTTGGAGAATGTTTTGGAAAAGGTGGTAGCTAATTAGTAGGAGAATGTTTTGGAAAAGGTGGCAGCTAACTATTAGGAGAATATTTTGGAAAAGGTGGCAGCTAATTAGTAGGAAAATATTTTGGAAAAGGTGGCAGCTAATTAGTAGGAGAATATTTTGGAAAAGGTGGCAGCTAGTTAGTAGGAGAATATTTTGGAAAAGGTGGCAGTTAATTAATAGGAGAATATTTTGGAAAAGGTGGCAGCTAATTAATAGCAGAATATTTTGGAAAAGGTGGCAGCTAATTAATAGCAAAATATTTAGGAAGAGGTGGCAACTAATTAATAGGAGAATATTTAGGAAGAGGTGGCAACTAATTAATAGGAGAATATTTTGGAAAAGGTGGCAACGAATTATTGGAACCATTGTTTTGGAAAAGGTGGCAGCTAACTATTAGGAGAATATTTTAGAAAAGGTGGCAGCTAATTAGTAGGAGAATATTTTAGAAAAGGTGGCAGCTAATTAGTAGGAGAATATTTTGGAAAAGGTGGCAGCTAATTAATAGGAGAATATATTGGAAAAGGTGGCAGCTAATTAATAGCAGAATATTTTGGAAAAGGTGGCAGCTAATTAATAGAAAAATATTTAGGAAAAGGTGGCAACTAATTAATAGGAGAATATTTTGGAAAAGGTGGCAACGAACTATTGGAACCATTGTTTTGGAAAAGGTGGCAGCTAACTATTAGGAGAATATTTTGGAAAAGGTGGCAGCTAATTAATAGGAGAATATTTTGGAAAAGGTGGCAGCTAATTAATAGGAGAATATTTTGGAAAAGGTGGCAGCTAATTAATAGGAGAATATTTTGGAAAAGGTGGCAGCTAGTTAGTAGGAGAATATTTTGGAAAAGGTGGCAACGAACTATTGGAACCATTGTTTTGGAAAAGGTGGCAGCTAACTATTAGGAGAATATTTTGGAAAAGGTGGCTGCTAATTAGTAGGAGAACATTTTGGAAAAGGTGGCAGCTAATTAGTAGGAGAATATTTTGGAAAAGGTGGCAGCTAGTTAGTAGGAGAATATTTTGGAAAAGGTGGCAGTTAATTAATAGGAGAATATTTTGGAAAAGGTGGCAGCTAATTAATAGGAGAATATTTTTGAAAAGGTGGCAACGAATTATTGGAACCATTGTTTTGGAAAAGGTGGCAGCTAACTATTAGGAGAATATTTTGGAAAAGGTGGTAGCTAATTAGCAGGAGAATGTTTTGGAAAAGGTGGCAGCTAACTATTAGGAGAATATTTTAGAAAAGGTGGCAACTAATTAATAGGAGAATATTTTGGAAAAGGTGGCAGCTAACTATTAGGAGAATATTTTGGAAAAGGTGGCTGCTAATTAGTAGGAGAACATTTTGGAAAAGGTGGCAGCTAATTAGTAGGAGAATATTTTGGAAAAGGTGGCAGCTAACTATTAGGAGAATATTTTGGAAAAGGTGGCAGCTAATTAGTAGGAGAATATTTTGGAAAAGGTGGCAGCTAATTAGTAGGAGAATATTTTGGAAAAGGTGGCAGCTAGTTAGTAGGAGAATATTTTGGAATAGGTGGCAACGAATTATTGGAACCATTGTTTTGGAAAAGGTGGCAGCTAACTATTAGGAGAATATTTTGGAAAAGGTGGTAGCTAATTAGTAGGAGAATGTTTTGGAAAAGGTGGCAACGAATTATTGGAACCATTGTTTTGGAAAAGGTGGCAGCTAACTATTAGGAGAATATTATGGAAAAGGTGGTAGCTAATTAGTAGGAGAATGTTTTGGAAAAGGTGGCAGCTAACTATTAGGAGAATATTTTGGAAAAGGTGGCAGCTAGTTTAGTAGGAGAATGTTTTGGAAAAGGTGGCAGCTAACTATTAGGAGAATATTTTGGAAAAGGTGGCAGCTAGTTAGTAGGAGAATATTTTGGAAAAGGTGGCAGTTAATTAATAGGAGAATATTTTGGAAAAGGTGGTAGCTAATTAGTAGGAGAATGTTTTGGAAAAGGTGGCAGCTAGTTAGTAGGAGAATATTTTGGAAAAGGTGGCAGTTAATTAATAGGAGAATATTTTGGAAAAGGTGGTAGCTAATTAGTAGGAGAATGTTTTGGAAAAGGTGGTAGCTATTTAGTAGGAGAATGTTTTGGAAAAGGTGGCAGCTAACTATTAGGAGAATATTTTGGAAAAGGTGGCAGCTAATTAGCAGGAGAATATTTTGGAAAAGGTGGCAGCTAGTTAGTAGGAGAATATTTTGGAAAAGGTGGCAGTTAATTAATAGGAGAATATTTTGGAAAAGGTGGTAGCTAATTAGTTGGAGAATGTTTTGGAAAAGGTGGTAGCTAATTAGTAGGAGAATGTTTTGGAAAAGGTGGCAGCTAACTATTAGGAGAATATTTTGGAAAAGGTGGCAGCTAATTAGTAGGAAAATATTTTGGAAAAGGTGGCAGCTAATTAGTAGGAGAATATTTTGGAAAAGGTGGCAGCTAGTTAGTAGGAGAATATTTTGGAAAAGGTGGCAGTTAATTAATAGGAGAATATTTTGGAAAAGGTGGCAGCTAATTAATAGCAGAATATTTTGGAAAAGGTGGCAGCTAATTAATAGCAAAATATTTAGGAAGAGGTGGCAACTAATTAATAGGAGAATATTTAGGAAGAGGTGGCAACTAATTAATAGGAGAATATTTTGGAAAAGGTGGCAACGAATTATTGGAACCATTGTTTTGGAAAAGGTGGCAGCTAACTATTAGGAGAATATTTTGGAAAAGGTGGCAGCTAACTAATAGGAGAATATTTTGGAAAAGGTGGCAGCTAATTAGTAGGAAAATATTTTGGAAAAGGTGGCAGCTAATTAGTAGGAGAATATTTTGGAAAAGGTGGCAGCTAACTATTAGGAGAATATTTTAGAAAAGGTGGCAGCTAATTAGTAGGAGAATATTTTAGAAAAGGTGGCAGCTAATTAGTAGGAGAATATTTTGGAAAAGGTGGCAGCTAATTAATAGGAGAATATTTTGGAAAAGGTGGCAGCTAATTAATAGGAGAATATTTTGGAAAAGGTGGCAGCTAATTAATAGGAGAATATTTTGGAAAAGGTGGCAGCTAGTTAGTAGGAGAATATTTTGGAAAAGGTGGCAACGAACTATTGGAACCATTGTTTTGGAAAAGGTGGCAGCTAGTTAGTAGGAGAATATTTTGGAAAAGGTGGCAACGAACTATTGGAACCATTGTTTTGGAAAAGGTGGCAGCTAATTAGTAGGAGAATATTTTGGAAAAGGTGGCAGCTAGTTAGTAGGAGAATATTTTGGAAAAGGTGGCAGTTAATTAATAGGAGAATATTTTGGAAAAGGTGGCAGCTAATTAATAGGAGAATATTTTTGAAAAGGTGGCAACGAATTATTGGAACCATTGTTTTGGAAAAGGTGGCAGCTAACTATTAGGAGAATATTTTGGAAAAGGTGGTAGCTAATTAGTAGGAGAATGTTTTGGAAAAGGTGGCAGCTAACTATTAGGAGAATATTTTAGAAAAGGTGGCAGCTAATTAATAGGAGAATATTTTTTAAAAGGTGGCAGCTAACTATTAGGAGAATATTTTGGAAAAGGTGGCAGCTAATTAGTAGGAAAATATTTTGGAAAAGGTGGCAGCTAATTAGTAGGAGAATATTTTGGAAAAGGTGGCAGCTAACTATTAGGAGAATATTTTAGAAAAGGTGGCAGCTAATTAGTAGGAGAATATTTTGGAAAAGGTGGTAGCTAATTAGTTGGAGAATGTTTTGGAAAAGGTGGTAGCTAATTAGTAGGAGAATGTTTTGGAAAAGGTGGCAGCTAACTATTAGGAGAATATTTTGGAAAAGGTGGCAGCTAATTAGTAGGAAAATATTTTGGAAAAGGTGGCAGCTAATTAGTAGGAGAATATTTTGGAAAAGGTGGCAGCTAGTTAGTAGGAGAATATTTTGGAAAAGGTGGCAGTTAATTAATAGGAGAATATTTTGGAAAAGGTGGCAGCTAATTAATAGCAGAATATTTTGGAAAAGGTGGCAGCTAATTAATAGCAAAATATTTAGGAAGAGGTGGCAACTAATTAATAGGAGAATATTTAGGAAGAGGTGGCAACTAATTAATAGGAGAATATTTTGGAAAAGGTGGCAACGAATTATTGGAACCATTGTTTTGGAAAAGGTGGCAGCTAACTATTAGGAGAATATTTTGGAAAAGGTGGCAGCTAACTAATAGGAGAATATTTTGGAAAAGGTGGCAGCTAATTAGTAGGAGAATATTTTGGAAAAGGTGGCAGCTAATTAGTAGGAGAATATTTTGGAAAAGGTGGCAGCTAACTATTAGGAGAATATTTTAGAAAAGGTGGCAGCTAATTAGTAGGAGAATATTTTAGAAAAGGTGGCAGCTAATTAGTAGGAGAATATTTTGGAAAAGGTGGCAGCTAATTAATAGGAGAATATTTTGGAAAAGGTGGCAGCTAATTAATAGGAGAATATTTTGGAAAAGGTGGCAGCTAATTAATAGGAGAATATTTTGGAAAAGGTGGCAGGTAGTTAGTAGGAGAATATTTTGGAAAAGGTGGCAACGAACTATTGGAACCATTGTTTTGGAAAAGGTGGCAGCTAACTATTAGGAGAATATTTTGGAAAAGGTGGCTGCTAATTAGTAGGAGAACATTTTGGAAAAGGTGGCAGCTAATTAGTAGGAGAATATTTTGGAAAAGGTGGCAGCTAGTTAGTAGGAGAATATTTTGGAAAAGGTGGCAGTTAATTAATAGGAGAATATTTTGGAAAAGGTGGCAGCTAATTAATAGGAGAATATTTTTGAAAAGGTGGCAACGAATTATTGGAACCATTGTTTTGGAAAAGGTGGCAGCTAACTATTAGGAGAATATTTTGGAAAAGGTGGTAGCTAATTAGTAGGAGAATGTTTTGGAAAAGGTGGCAGCTAACTATTACGAGAATATTTTAGAAAAGGTGGCAGCTAATTAATAGGAGAATATTTTGGAAAAGGTGGCAGCTAACTATTAGGAGAATTTTTTGGAAAAGGTGGCTGCTAATTAGTAGGAGAACATTTTGGAAAAGGTGGCAGCTAATTAGTAGGAGAATATTTTGGAAAAGGTGGCAGCTAACTATTAGGAGAATATTTTGGAAAAGGTGGCAGCTAATTAGTAGGAGAATATTTTGGAAAAGGTGGCAGCTAACTATTAGGAGAATATTTTGGAAAAGGTGGCAGCTAATTAGTAGGAGAATATTTTGGAAAAGGTGGCAGCTAGTTAGTAGGAGAATATTTTGGAATAGGTGGCAGTTAATTAATAGGAGAATATTTTGGAAAAGGTGGCAGCTAATTAATACGAGAATATTTTGGAAAAGGTGGCAACGAATTATTGGAACCATTGTTTTGGAAAAGGTGGCAGCTAACTATTAGGAGAATATTTTGGAAAAGGTGGTAGCTAATTAGTAGGAGAATGTTTTGGAAAAGGTGGCAACGAATTATTGGAACCATTGTTTTGGAAAAGGTGGCAGCTAACTATTAGGAGAATATTATGGAAAAGGTGGTAGCTAATTAGTAGGAGAATGTTTTGGAAAAGGTGGCAGCTAACTATTAGGAGAATATTTTGGAAAAGGTGGCAGCTAGTTTAGTAGGAGAATGTTTTGGAAAAGGTGGCAGCTAACTATTAGGAGAATATTTTGGAAAAGGTGGCAGTTAATTAATAGGAGAATATTTTGGAAAAGGTGGTAGCTAATTAGTAGGAGAATCTTATGGAAAAGGTGGCAGCTAGTTAGTAGGAGAATATTTTGGAAAAGGTGGCAGTTAATTAATAGGAGAATATTTTGGAAAAGGTGGTAGCTAATTAGTAGGAGAATGTTTTGGAAAAGGTGGTAGCTATTTAGTAGGAGAATGTTTTGGAAAAGGTGGCAGCTAACTATTAGGAGAATATTTTGGAAAAGGTGGCAGCTAATTAGCAGGAGAATATTTTGGAAAAGGTGGCAGCTAGTTAGTAGGAGAATATTTTGGAAAAGGTGGCAGTTAATTAATAGGAGAATATTTTGGAAAAGGTGGTAGCTAATTAGTTGGAGAATGTTTTGGAAAAGTGGTAGCTAATTAGTAGGAGAATGTTTTGGAAAAGGTGGCAGCTAATTAGTAGGAGAATATTTTGGAAAGGTGGCAGCTAGTTAGTAGGAGAATATTTTGGAAAAGGTGGCAGTTAATTAATAGGAGAATATTTTGGAAAAGGTGGCAGCTAATTAATAGCAGAATATTTTGGAAAAGGTGGCAGCTAATTAATAGCAAAATATTTAGGAAGAGGTGGCAACTAATTAATAGGAGAATATTTAGGAAGAGGTGGCAACTAATTAATAGGAGAATATTTTGGAAAAGGTGGCAACGAATTATTGGAACCATTGTTTTGGAAAAGGTGGCAGCTAACTATTAGGAGAATATTTTGGAAAAGGTGGCAGCTAATTAGTAGGAAAATATTTTGGAAAAGGTGGCAGCTAATTAGTAGGAGAATATTTTGGAAAAGGTGGCAGCTAGTTAGTAGGAGAATATTTTGGAAAAGGTGGCAGTTAATTAATAGGAGAATATTTTGGAAAAGGTGGCAGCTAATTAATAGCAGAATATTTTGGAAAAGGTGGCAGCTAATTAATAGCAAAATATTTAGGAAGAGGTGGCAACTAATTAATAGGAGAATATTTAGGAAGAGGTGGCAACTAATTAATAGGAGAATATTTTGGAAAAGGTGGCAACGAATTATTGGAACCATTGTTTTGGAAAAGGTGGCAGCTAACTATTAGGAGAATATTTTGGAAAAGGTGGCAGCTAACTAATAGGAGAATATTTTGGAAAAGGTGGCAGCTAATTAGTAGGAGAATATTTTGGAAAAGGTGGCAGCTAATTAGTAGGAGAATATTTTGGAAAAGGTGGCAGCTAACTATTAGGAGAATATTTTAGAAAAGGTGGCAGCTAATTAGTAGGAGAATATTTTAGAAAAGGTGGCAGCTAATTAGTAGGAGAATATTTTGGAAAAGGTGGCAGCTAATTAATAGGAGAATATATTGGAAAAGGTGGCAGCTAATTAATAGCAGAATATTTTGGAAAAGGTGGCAGCTAATTAATAGAAAAATATTTAGGAAAAGGTGGCAACTAATTAATAGGAGAATATTTTGGAAAAGGTGGCAACGAACTATTGGAACCATTGTTTTGGAAAAGGTGGCAGCTAACTATTAGGAGAATATTTTGGAAAAGGTGGCAGCTAATTAATAGGAGAATATTTTGGAAAAGGTGGCAGCTAATTAATAGGAGAATATTTTGGAAAAGGTGGCAGCTAATTAATAGGAGAATATTTTGGAAAAGGTGGCAGCTAGTTAGTAGGAGAATATTTTGGAAAAGGTGGCAACGAACTATTGGAACCATTGTTTTGGAAAAGGTGGCAGCTAACTATTAGGAGAATATTTTGGAAAAGGTGGCTGCTAATTAGTAGGAGAACATTTTGGAAAAGGTGGCAGCTAATTAGTAGGAGAATATTTTGGAAAAGGTGGCAGCTAGTTAGTAGGAGAATATTTTGGAAAAGGTGGCAGTTAATTAATAGGAGAATATTTTGGAAAAGGTGGCAGCTAATTAATAGGAGAATATTTTTGAAAAGGTGGCAACGAATTATTGGAACCATTGTTTTGGAAAAGGTGGCAGCTAACTATTTGGAGAATATTTTGGAAAAGGTGGTAGCTAATTAGTAGGAGAATGTTTTGGAAAAGGTGGCAGCTAACTATTAGGAGAATATTTTAGAAAAGGTGGCAGCTAATTAATAGGAGAATATTTTGGAAAAGGTGGCAGCTAACTATTAGGAGAATATTTTGGAAAAGGTGGCTGCTAATTAGTAGGAGAACATTTTGGAAAAGGTGGCAGCTAATTAGTAGGAGAATATTTTGGAAAAGGTGGCAGCTAACTATTAGGAGAATATTTTGGAAAAGGTGGCAGCTAATTAGTAGGAGAATATTTTGGAAAAGGTGGCAGCTAATTAGTAGGAGAATATTTTGGAAAAGGTGGCAGCTAGTTAGTAGGAGAATATTTTGGAATAGGTGGCAGTTAATTAATAGGAGAATATTTTGGAAAAGGTGGCAGCTAATTAATAGGAGAATATTTTGGAAAAGGTGGCAACGAATTATTGGAACCATTGTTTTGGAAAAGGTGGCAGCTAACTATTAGGAGAATATTTTGGAAAAGGTGGTAGCTAATTAGTAGGAGAATGTTTTGGAAAAGGTGGCAACGAATTATTGGAACCATTGTTTTGGAAAAGGTGGCAGCTAACTATTAGGAGAATATTATGGAAAAGGTGGTAGCTAATTAGTAGGAGAATGTTTTGGAAAAGGTGGCAGCTAACTATTAGGAGAATATTTTGGAAAAGGTGGCAGCTAGTTTAGTAGGAGAATGTTTTGGAAAAGGTGGCAGCTAACTATTAGGAGAATATTTTGGAAAAGGTGGCAGCTAGTTAGTAGGAGAATATTTTGGAAAAGGTGGCAGTTAATTAATAGGAGAATATTTTGGAAAAGGTGGTAGCTAATTAGTAGGAGAATGTTTTGGAAAAGGTGGCAGCTAGTTAGTAGGAGAATATTTTGGAGAAGGTGGCAGTTAATTAATAGGAGAATATTTTGGAAAAGGTGGTAGCTAATTAGTAGGAGAATGTTTTGGAAAAGGTGGTAGCTATTTAGTAGGAGAATGTTTTGGAAAAGGTGGCAGCTAACTATTAGGAGAATATTTTGGAAAAGGTGGCAGCTAATTAGCAGGAGAATATTTTGGAAAAGGTGGCAGCTAGTTAGTAGGAGAATATTTTGGAAAAGGTGGCAGTTAATTAATAGGAGAATATTTTGGAAAAGGTGGTAGCTAATTAGTTGCAGAATGTTTTGGAAAAGGTGGTAGCTAATTAGTAGGAGAATGTTTTGGAAAAGGTGGCAGCTAACTATTAGGAGAATATTTTGGAAAAGGTGGCAGCTAATTAGTAGGAAAATATTTTGGAAAAGGTGGCAGTTAATTAATAGGAGAATATTTTGGAAAAGGTGGCAGCTAATTAATAGCAGAATATTTTGGAAAAGGTGGCAGCTAATTAATAGCAAAATATTTAGGAAGAGGTGGCAACTAATTAATAGGAGAATATTTAGGAAGAGGTGGCAACTAATTAATAGGAGAATATTTTGGAAAAGGTGGCAACGAATTATTGGAACCATTGTTTTGGAAAAGGTGGCAGCTAACTATTAGGAGAATATTTTGGAAAAGGTGGCAGCTAATTAATAGGAGAATATTTTGGAAAAGGTGGCAGCTAATTAGTAGGAGAATATTTTGGAAAAGGTGGCAGCTAATTAGTAGGAGAATATTTTGGAAAAGGTGGCAGCTAACTATTAGGAGAATATTTTAGAAAAGGTGGCAGCTAATTAGTAGGAGAATATTTTAGAAAAGGTGGCAGCTAATTAGTAGGAGAATATTTTGGAAAAGGTGGCAGCTAATTAATAGGAGAATATATTGGAAAAGGTGGCAGCTAATTAATAGCAGAATATTTTGGAAAAGGTGGCAGCTAATTAATAGAAAAATATTTAGGAAAAGGTGGCAACTAATTAATAGGAGAATATTTTGGAAAAGGTGGCAACGAACTATTGGAACCATTGTTTTGGAAAAGGTGGCAGCTAACTATTAGGAGAATATTTTGGAAAAGGTGGCAGCTAATTAATAGGAGAATATTTTGGAAAAGGTGGCAGCTAATTAATAGGAGAATATTTTGGAAAAGGTGGCAGCTAATTAATAGGAGAATATTTTGGAAAAGGTGGCAGCTAGTTAGTAGGAGAATATTTTGGAAAAGGTGGCAACGAACTATTGGAACCATTGTTTTGGAAAAGGTGGCAGCTAACTATTAGGAGAATATTTTGGAAAAGGTGGCTGCTAATTAGTAGGAGAACATTTTGGAAAAGGTGGCAGCTAATTAGTAGGAGAATATTTTGGAAAAGGTGGCAGCTAGTTAGTAGGAGAATATTTTGGAAAAGGTGGCAGTTAATTAATAGGAGAATATTTTGGAAAAGGTGGCAGCTAATTAATAGGAGAATATTTTTGAAAAGGTGGCAACGAATTATTGGAACCATTGTTTTGGAAAAGGTGGCAGCTAACTATTAGGAGAATATTTTGGAAAAGGTGGTAGCTAATTAGTAGGAGAATGTTTTGGAAAAGGTGGCAGCTAACTATTAGGAGAATATTTTAGAAAAGGTGGCAGCTAATTAATAGGAGAATATTTTGGAAAAGGTGGCAGCTAACTATTAGGAGAATATTTTGGAAAAGGTGGCTGCTAATTAGTAGGAGAACATTTTGGAAAAGGTGGCAGCTAATTAGTAGGAGAATATTTTGGAAAAGGTGGCAGCTAACTATTAGGAGAATATTTTGGAAAAGGTGGCAGCTAATTAGTAGGAGAATATTTTGGAAAAGGTGGCAGCTAATTAGTAGGAGAATATTTTAGAAAAGGTGGCAGCTAGTTAGTAGGAGAATATTTTGGAATAGGTGGCAGTTAATTAATAGGAGAATATTTTGGAAAAGGTGGCAGCTAATTAATAGGAGAATATTTTGGAAAAGGTGGCAACGAATTATTGGAACCATTGTTTTGGAAAAGGTGGCAGCTAACTATTAGGAGAATATTTTGGAAAAGGTGGTAGCTAATTAGTAGGAGAATGTTTTGGAAAAGGTGGCAACGAATTATTGGAACCATTGTTTTGGAAAAGGTGGCAGCTAACTATTAGGAGAATATTTTGGAAAAGGTGGTAGCTAATTAGTAGGAGAATGTTTTGGAAAAGGTGGCAGCTAACTATTAGGAGAATATTTTGGAAAAGGTGGCAGTTAATTAATAGGAGAATATTTTGGAAAAGGTGGTAGCTATTTAGTAGGAGAATGTTTTGGAAAAGGTGGTAGCTATTTAGTAGGAGAATGTTTTGGAAAAGGTGGCAGATAACTATTAGGAGAATATTTTGGAAAAGGTGGCAGCTAATTAGCAGGAGAATATTTTGGAAAAGGTGGCAGCTAGTTAGTAGGAGAATATTTTGGAAAAGGTGGCAGTTAATTAATAGGAGAATATTTTGGAAAAGGTGGTAGCTAATTAGTTGGAGAATGTTTTGGAAAAGGTGGTAGCTAATTAGTAGGAGAATGTTTTGGAAAAGGTGGCAGCTAACTATTAGGAGAATATTTTGGAAAAGGTGGCAGCTAATTAGTAGGAAAATATTTTGGAAAAGGTGGCAGCTAATTAGTAGGAGAATATTTTGGAAAAGGTGGCAGCTAGTTAGTAGGAGAATATTTTGGAAAAGGTGGCAGTTAATTAATAGGAGAATATTTTGGAAAAGGTGGCAGCTAATTAATAGGAGAATATTTTGGAAAAGGTGGCAGCTAATTAATAGCAGAATATTTTGGAAAAGGTGGCAGCTAATTAATAGGAAAATATTTAGGAAAAGGTGGCAACTAATTAATAGGAGAATATTTTGGAAAAGGTGGCAACGAACTATTGGAACCATTGTTTTGGAAATGGTGGCAGCTAACTATTAGGAGAATATTTTGGAAAAGGTGGCAGCTAATTAATAGGAGAATATTTTGGAAAAGTTGGCAGCTAACTATTAGGAGAATATTTTGGAAAAGGTGGCAGCTAATTAGTAGGAGAATATTTTGGAAAAGGTGGCAGCTAATTAGTAGGAGAATATTTTGGAAAAGGTGGCAGCTAGTTAGTTGGAGAATATTTTGGAATAGGTGGCAGTTAATTAATAGGAGAATATTTTGGAAAAGGTGGCAGCTAATTAATAGGAGAATATTTTGGAAAAGGTGGCAACGAATTATTGGAACCATTGTTTTGGAAAAGGTGGCAGCTAACTATTAGGAGAATATTTTGGAAAAGGTGGTAGCTAATTAGTAGGAGAATGTTTTGGAAAAGGTGGCAACGAATTATTGGAACCATTGTTTTGGAAAAGGTGGCAGCTAACTATTAGGAGAATATTTTGGAAAAGGTGGTAGCTAATTAGTAGGAGAATGTTTTGGAAAAGGTGGCAGCTAACTATTAGGAGAATATTTTGGAAAAGGTGGCAGCTAGTTAGTAGGAGAATATTTTGGAAAAGGTGGCAGTTAATTAATAGGAGAATATTTTGGAAAAGGTGGCAGTTAATTAATAGGAGAATATTTTGGAAAAGGTGGTAGCTAATTAGTAGGAGAATGTTTTGGAAAAGGTGGTAGCTATTTAGTAGGAGAATATTTTGGAAAAGGTGGCAGCTAATTAGTAGGAGAATGTTTTGGAAAAGGTGGTAGCTATTTAGTAGGAGAATATTTTGGAAAAGGTGGCAGCTAACTATTAGGAGAATATTTTAGAAAAGGTGGCAGCTAATTAGTAGGAGAATATTTTAGAAAAGGTGGCAGCTAACTAGTAGGAGAATATTTTGGAAAAGGTGGCAGCTAATTAATAGGAGAATATTTTGGAAAAGGTGGCAGCTAATTAATAGCAGAATATTTTGGAAAAGGTGGCAGCTAATTAATAGGAAAATATTTAGGAAAAGGTGGCAACTAATTAATAGGAGAATATTTTGGAAAAGGTGGCAACGAACTATTGGAACCATTGTTTTGGAAAAGGTGGCAGCTAACTATTAGGAGAATATTTTGGAAAAGGTGGCAGCTAATTAATAGGAGAATATTTTGGAAAAGGTGGCAGCTAACTATTAGGAGAATATTTTGGAAAAGGTGGCAGCTAATTAGTAGGAGAATATTTTGGAAAAGGTGGCAGCTAGTTAGTAGGAGAATATTTTGGAATAGGTGGCAGTTAATTAATAGGAGAATATTTTGGAAAAGGTGGCAGCTAATTAATAGGAGAATATTTTGGAAAAGGTGGCAACGAATTATTGGAACCATTGTTTTGGAAAAGGTGGCAGCTAACTATTAGGAGAATATTTTGGAAAAGGTGGTAGCTAATTAGTAGGAGAATGTTTTGGAAAAGGTGGCAACGAATTATTGGAACCATTGTTTTGGAAAAGGTGGCAGCTAACTATTAGGAGAATATTATGGAAAAGGTGGTAGCTAATTAGTAGGAGAATGTTTTGGAAAAGGTGGCAGCTAACTATTAGGAGAATATTTTGGAAAAGGTGGCAGCTAGTTTAGTAGGAGAATGTTTTGGAAAAGGTGGCAGCTAACTATTAGGAGAATATTTTGGAAAAGGTGGCAGCTAGTTAGTAGGAGAATATTTTGGAAAAGGTGGCAGTTAATTAATAGGAGAATATTTTGGAAAAGGTGGTAGCTAATTAGTAGGAGAATATTTTGGAAAAGGTGGCAACGAATTATTGGAACCATTGTTTTGGAAAAGGTGGCAGCTAACTATTAGGAGAATATTTTGGAAAAGGTGGTAGCTAATTAGTAGGAGAATGTTTTGGAAAAGGTGGCAACGAATTATTGGAACCATTGTTTTGGAAAAGGTGGCAGCTAACTATTAGGAGAATATTATGGAAAAGGTGGTAGCTAATTAGTAGGAGAATGTTTTGGAAAAGGTGGCAGCTAACTATTAGGAGAATATTTTGGAAAAGGTGGCAGCTAGTTTAGTAGGAGAATGTTTTGGAAAAGGTGGCAGCTAACTATTAGGAGAATATTTTGGAAAAGGTGGCAGCTAGTTAGTAGGAGAATATTTTGGAAAAGGTGGCAGTTAATTAATAGGAGAATATTTTGGAAAAGGTGGTAGCTAATTAGTAGGAGAATGTTTTGGAAAAGGTGGCAGCTAGTTAGTAGGAGAATATTTTGGAAAAGGTGGCAGTTAATTAATAGGAGAATATTTTGGAAAAGGTGGTAGCTAATTAGTAGGAGAATGTTTTGGAAAAGGTGGTAGCTATTTAGTAGGAGAATGTTTTGGAAAAGGTGGCAGCTAACTATTAGGAGAATATTTTGGAAAAGGTGGCAGCTAATTAGCAGGAGAATATTTTGGAAAAGGTGGCAGCTAGTTAGTAGGAGAATATTTTGGAAAAGGTGGCAGTTAATTAATAGGAGAATATTTTGGAAAAGGTGGTAGCTAATTAGTTGGAGAATGTTTTGGAAAAGGTGGTAGCTAATTAGTAGGAGAATGTTTTGGAAAAGGTGGCAGCTAACTATTAGGAGAATATTTTGGAAAAGGTGGCAGCTAATTAGTAGGAAAATATTTTGGAAAAGGTGGCAGCTAATTAGTAGGAGAATATTTTGGAAAAGGTGGCAGCTAGTTAGTAGGAGAATATTTTGGAAAAGGTGGCAGTTAATTAATAGGAGAATATTTTGGAAAAGGTGGCAGCTAATTAATAGCAGAATATTTTGGAAAAGGTTACAGCTAATTAATAGCAAAATATTTAGGAAGAGGTGGCAACTAATTAATAGGAGAATATTTAGGAAGAGGTGGCAACTAATTAATAGGAGAATATTTTGGAAAAGGTGGCAACGAATTATTGGAACCATTGTTTTGGAAAAGGTGGCAGCTAACTATTAGGAGAATATTTTGGAAAAGGTGGCAGCTAATTAATAGGAGAATATTTTGGAAAAGGTGGCAGCTAATTAGTAGGAGAATATTTTGGAAAAGGTGGCAGCTAATTAGTAGGAGAATATTTTGGAAAAGGTGGCAGCTAACTATTAGGAGAATATTTTAGAAAAGGTGGCAGCTAATTAGTAGGAGAATATTTTAGAAAAGGTGGCAGCTAATTAGTAGGAGAATATTTTGGAAAAGGTGGCAGCTAATTAATAGGAGAATATATTGGAAAAGGTGGCAGCTAATTAATAGCAGAATATTTTGGAAAAGGTGGCAGCTAATTAATAGAAAAATATTTAGGAAAAGGTGGCAACTAATTAATAGGAGAATATTTTGGAAAAGGTGGCAACGAACTATTGGAACCATTGTTTTGGAAAAGGTGGCAGCTAACTATTAGGAGAATATTTTGGAAAAGGTGGCAGCTAATTAATAGGAGAATATTTTGGAAAAGGTGGCAGCTAACTATTAGGAGAATATTTTGGAAAAGGTGGCAGCTAATTAGTAGGAGAATATTTTGGAAAAGGTGGCAGCTAGTTAGTAGGAGAATATTTTGGAATAGGTGGCAGTTAATTAATAGGAGAATATTTTGGAAAAGGTGGCAGCTAATTAATAGGAGAATATTTTGGAAAAGGTGGCAACGAATTATTGGAACCATTGTTTTGGAAAAGGTGGCAGCTAACTATTAGGAGAATATTTTGGAAAAGGTGGTAGCTAATTAGTAGGAGAATGTTTTGGAAAAGGTGGCAACGAATTATTGGAACCATTGTTTTGGAAAAGGTGGCAGCTAACTATTAGGAGAATATTATGGAAAAGGTGGTAGCTAATTAGTAGGAGAATGTTTTGGAAAAGGTGGCAGCTAACTATTAGGAGAATATTTTGGAAAAGGTGGCAGCTAGTTTAGTAGGAGAATGTTTTGGAAAAGGTGGCAGCTAACTATTAGGAGAATATTTTGGAAAAGGTGGCAGCTAGTTAGTAGGAGAATATTTTGGAAAAGGTGGCAGTTAATTAATAGGAGAATATTTTGGAAAAGGTGGTAGCTAATTAGTAGGAGAATATTTTGGAAAAGGTGGCAACGAATTATTGGAACCATTGTTTTGGAAAAGGTGGCAGCTAACTATTAGGAGAATATTTTGGAAAAGGTGGTAGCTAATTAGTAGGAGAATGTTTTGGAAAAGGTGGCAACGAATTATTGGAACCATTGTTTTGGAAAAGGTGGCAGCTAACTATTAGGAGAATATTATGGAAAAGGTGGTAGCTAATTAGTAGGAGAATGTTTTGGAAAAGGTGGCAGCTAACTATTAGGAGAATATTTTGGAAAAGGTGGCAGCTAGTTTAGTAGGAGAATGTTTTGGAAAAGGTGGCAGCTAACTATTAGGAGAATATTTTGGAAAAGGTGGCAGCTAGTTAGTAGGAGAATATTTTGGAAAAGGTGGCAGTTAATTAATAGGAGAATATTTTGGAAAAGGTGGTAGCTAATTAGTAGGAGAATGTTTTGGAAAAGGTGGCAGCTAGTTAGTAGGAGAATATTTTGGAAAAGGTGGCAGTTAATTAATAGGAGAATATTTTGGAAAAGGTGGTAGCTAATTAGTAGGAGAATGTTTTGGAAAAGGTGGTAGCTATTTAGTAGGAGAATGTTTTGGAAAAGGTGGCAGCTAACTATTAGGAGAATATTTTGGAAAAGGTGGCAGCTAATTAGCAGGAGAATATTTTGGAAAAGGTGGCAGCTAGTTAGTAGGAGAATATTTTGGAAAAGGTGGCAGTTAATTAATAGGAGAATATTTTGGAAAAGGTGGTAGCTAATTAGTTGGAGAATGTTTTGGAAAAGGTGGTAGCTAATTAGTAGGAGAATGTTTTGGAAAAGGTGGCAGCTAACTATTAGGAGAATATTTTGGAAAAGGTGGCAGCTAATTAGTAGGAAAATATTTTGGAAAAGGTGGCAGCTAATTAGTAGGAGAATATTTTGGAAAAGGTGGCAGCTAGTTAGTAGGAGAATATTTTGGAAAAGGTGGCAGTTAATTAATAGGAGAATATTTTGGAAAAGGTGGCAGCTAATTAATAGCAGAATATTTTGGAAAAGGTGGCAGCTAATTAATAGCAAAATATTTAGGAAGAGGTGGCAACTAATTAATAGGAGAATATTTAGGAAGAGGTGGCAACTAATTAATAGGAGAATATTTTGGAAAAGGTGGCAACGAATTATTGGAACCATTGTTTTGGAAAAGGTGGCAGCTAACTATTAGGAGAATATTTTGGAAAAGGTGGCAGCTAATTAATAGGAGAATATTTTGGAAAAGGTGGCAGCTAATTAGTAGGAGAATATTTTGGAAAAGGTGGCAGCTAATTAGTAGGAGAATATTTTGGAAAAGGTGGCAGCTAACTATTAGGAGAATATTTTAGAAAAGGTGGCAGCTAATTAGTAGGAGAATATTTTAGAAAAGGTGGCAGCTAATTAGTAGGAGAATATTTTGGAAAAGGTGGCAGCTAATTAATAGGAGAATATATTGGAAAAGGTGGCAGCTAATTAATAGCAGAATATTTTGGAAAAGGTGGCAGCTAATTAATAGAAAAATATTTAGGAAAAGGTGGCAACTAATTAATAGGAGAATATTTTGGAAAAGGTGGCAACGAACTATTGGAACCATTGTTTTGGAAAAGGTGGCAGCTAACTATTAGGAGAATATTTTGGAAAAGGTGGCAGCTAATTAATAGGAGAATATTTTGGAAAAGGTGGCAGCTAACTATTAGGAGAATATTTTGGAAAAGGTGGCAGCTAATTAGTAGGAGAATATTTTGGAAAAGGTGGCAGCTAGTTAGTAGGAGAATATTTTGGAATAGGTGGCAGTTAATTAATAGGAGAATATTTTGGAAAAGGTGGCAGCTAATTAATAGGAGAATATTTTGGAAAAGGTGGCAACGAATTATTGGAACCATTGTTTTGGAAAAGGTGGCAGCTAACTATTAGGAGAATATTTTGGAAAAGGTGGTAGCTAATTAGTAGGAGAATGTTTTGGAAAAGGTGGCAACGAATTATTGGAACCATTGTTTTGGAAAAGGTGGCAGCTAACTATTAGGAGAATATTATGGAAAAGGTGGTAGCTAATTAGTAGGAGAATGTTTTGGAAAAGGTGGCAGCTAACTATTAGGAGAATATTTTGGAAAAGGTGGCAGCTAGTTTAGTAGGAGAATGTTTTGGAAAAGGTGGCAGCTAACTATTAGGAGAATATTTTGGAAAAGGTGGCAGCTAGTTAGTAGGAGAATATTTTGGAAAAGGTGGCAGTTAATTAATAGGAGAATATTTTGGAAAAGGTGGTAGCTAATTAGTAGGAGAATATTTTGGAAAAGGTGGCAACGAATTATTGGAACCATTGTTTTGGAAAAGGTGGCAGCTAACTATTAGGAGAATATTTTGGAAAAGGTGGTAGCTAATTAGTAGGAGAATGTTTTGGAAAAGGTGGCAACGAATTATTGGAACCATTGTTTTGGAAAAGGTGGCAGCTAACTATTAGGAGAATATTATGGAAAAGGTGGTAGCTAATTAGTAGGAGAATGTTTTGGAAAAGGTGGCAGCTAACTATTAGGAGAATATTTTGGAAAAGGTGGCAGCTAGTTTAGTAGGAGAATGTTTTGGAAAAGGTGGCAGCTAACTATTAGGAGAATATTTTGGAAAAGGTGGCAGCTAGTTAGTAGGAGAATATTTTGGAAAAGGTGGCAGTTAATTAATAGGAGAATATTTTGGAAAAGGTGGTAGCTAATTAGTAGGAGAATGTTTTGGAAAAGGTGGCAGCTAGTTAGTAGGAGAATATTTTGGAAAAGGTGGCAGTTAATTAATAGGAGAATATTTTGGAAAAGGTGGTAGCTAATTAGTAGGAGAATGTTTTGGAAAAGGTGGTAGCTATTTAGTAGGAGAATGTTTTGGAAAAGGTGGCAGCTAACTATTAGGAGAATATTTTGGAAAAGGTGGCAGCTAATTAGCAGGAGAATATTTTGGAAAAGGTGGCAGCTAGTTAGTAGGAGAATATTTTGGAAAAGGTGGCAGTTAATTAATAGGAGAATATTTTGGAAAAGGTGGTAGCTAATTAGTTGGAGAATGTTTTGGAAAAGGTGGTAGCTAATTAGTAGGAGAATGTTTTGGAAAAGGTGGCAGCTAACTATTAGGAGAATATTTTGGAAAAGGTGGCAGCTAATTAGTAGGAAAATATTTTGGAAAAGGTGGCAGCTAATTAGTAGGAGAATATTTTGGAAAAGGTGGCAGCTAGTTAGTAGGAGAATATTTTGGAAAAGGTGGCAGTTAATTAATAGGAGAATATTTTGGAAAAGGTGGCAGCTAATTAATAGCAGAATATTTTGGAAAAGGTGGCAGCTAATTAATAGCAAAATATTTAGGAAGAGGTGGCAACTAATTAATAGGAGAATATTTAGGAAGAGGTGGCAACTAATTAATAGGAGAATATTTTGGAAAAGGTGGCAACGAATTATTGGAACCATTGTTTTGGAAAAGGTGGCAGCTAACTATTAGGAGAATATTTTGGAAAAGGTGGCAGCTAATTAATAGGAGAATATTTTGGAAAAGGTGGCAGCTAATTAGTAGGAGAATATTTTGGAAAAGGTGGCAGCTAATTAGTAGGAGAATATTTTGGAAAAGGTGGCAGCTAACTATTAGGAGAATATTTTAGAAAAGGTGGCAGCTAATTAGTAGGAGAATATTTTAGAAAAGGTGGCAGCTAATTAGTAGGAGAATATTTTGGAAAAGGTGGCAGCTAATTAATAGGAGAATATATTGGAAAAGGTGGCAGCTAATTAATAGCAGAATATTTTGGAAAAGGTGGCAGCTAATTAATAGAAAAATATTTAGGAAAAGGTGGCAACTAATTAATAGGAGAATATTTTGGAAAAGGTGGCAACGAACTATTGGAACCATTGTTTTGGAAAAGGTGGCAGCTAACTATTAGGAGAATATTTTGGAAAAGGTGGCAGCTAATTAATAGGAGAATATTTTGGAAAAGGTGGCAGCTAATTAATAGGAGAATATTTTGGAAAAGGTGGCAGCTAATTAATAGGAGAATATTTTGGAAAAGGTGGCAGCTAGTTAGTAGGAGAATATTTTGGAAAAGGTGGCAACGAACTATTGGAACCATTGTTTTGGAAAAGGTGGCAGCTAACTATTAGGAGAATATTTTGGAAAAGGTGGCTGCTAATTAGTAGGAGAACATTTTGGAAAAGGTGGGAGCTAATTAGTAGGAGAATATTTTGGAAAAGGTGGCAGCTAGTTAGTAGGAGAATATTTTGGAAAAGGTGGCAGTTAATTAATAGGAGAATATTTTGGAAAAGGTGGCAGCTAATTAATAGGAGAATATTTTTGAAAAGGTGGCAACGAATTATTGGAACCATTGTTTTGGAAAAGGTGGCAGCTAACTATTAGGAGAATATTATGGAAAAGGTGGTAGCTAATTAGTAGGAGAATGTTTTGGAAAAGGTGGCAGCTAACTATTAGGAGAATATTTTGGAAAAGGTGGCAGCTAGTTTAGTAGGAGAATGTTTTGGAAAAGGTGGCAGCTAACTATTAGGAGAATATTTTGGAAAAGGTGGCAGCTAGTTAGTAGGAGAATATTTTGGAAAAGGTGGCAGTTAATTAATAGGAGAATATTTTGGAAAAGGTGGTAGCTAATTAGTAGGAGAATGTTTTGGAAAAGGTGGCAGCTAGTTAGTAGGAGAATATTTTGGAAAAGGTGGCAGTTAATTAATAGGAGAATATTTTGGAAAAGGTGGTAGCTAATTAGTAGGAGAATGTTTTGGAAAAGGTGGTAGCTATTTAGTAGGAGAATGTTTTGGAAAAGGTGGCAGCTAACTATTAGGAGAATATTTTGGAAAAGGTGGCAGCTAATTAGCAGGAGAATATTTTGGAAAAGGTGGCAGCTAGTTAGTAGGAGAATATTTTGGAAAAGGTGGCAGTTAATTAATAGGAGAATATTTTGGAAAAGGTGGTAGCTAATTAGTTGGAGAATGTTTTGGAAAAGGTGGTAGCTAATTAGTAGGAGAATGTTTTGGAAAAGGTGGCAGCTAACTATTAGGAGAATATTTTGGAAAAGGTGGCAGCTAATTAGTAGGAGAATATTTTGGAAAAGGTGGTAGCTAATTAGTAGGAGAATGTTTTGGAAAAGGTGGCAGCTAATTAGTAGGAGAATATTTTGGAAAAGGTGGCAGCTAGTTAGTAGGAGAATATTTTGGAAAAGGTGGCAGTTAATTAATAGGAGAATATTTTGGAAAAGGTGGCAGCTAATTAATAGCAGAATATTTTGGAAAAGGTGGCAGCTAATTAATAGCAAAATATTTAGGAAGAGGTGGCAACTAATTAATAGGAGAATATTTAGGAAGAGGTGGCAACTAATTAATAGGAGAATATTTTGGAAAAGGTGGCAACGAATTATTGGAACCATTGTTTTGGAAAAGGTGGCAGCTAACTATTAGGAGAATATTTTGGAAAAGGTGGCAGCTAATTAATAGGAGAATATTTTGGAAAAGGTGGCAGCTAATTAGTAGGAGAATATTTTGGAAAAGGTGGCAGCTAATTAGTAGGAGAATATTTTGGAAAAGGTGGCAGCTAACTATTAGGAGAATATTTTAGAAAAGGTGGCAGCTAATTAGTAGGAGAATATTTTAGAAAAGGTGGCAGCTAATTAGTAGGAGAATATTTTGGAAAAGGTGGCAGCTAATTAATAGGAGAATATATTGGAAAAGGTGGCAGCTAATTAATAGCAGAATATTTTGGAAAAGGTGGCAGCTAATTAATAGAAAAATATTTAGGAAAAGGTGGCAACTAATTAATAGGAGAATATTTTGGAAAAGGTGGCAACGAACTATTGGAACCATTGTTTTGGAAAAGGTGGCAGCTAACTATTAGGAGAATATTTTGGAAAAGGTGGCAGCTAATTAATAGGAGAATATTTTGGAAAAGGTGGCAGCTAATTAATAGGAGAATATTTTGGAAAAGGTGGCAGCTAATTAATAGGAGAATATTTTGGAAAAGGTGGCAGCTAGTTAGTAGGAGAATATTTTGGAAAAGGTGGCAACGAACTATTGGAACCATTGTTTTGGAAAAGGTGGCAGCTAACTATTAGGAGAATATTTTGGAAAAGGTGGCTGCTAATTAGTAGGAGAACATTTTGGAAAAGGTGGCAGCTAATTAGTAGGAGAATATTTTGGAAAAGGTGGCAGCTAGTTAGTAGGAGAATATTTTGGAAAAGGTGGCAGTTAATTAATAGGAGAATATTTTGGAAAAGGTGGCAGCTAATTAATAGGAGAATATTTTTGAAAAGGTGGCAACGAATTATTGGAACCATTGTTTTGGAAAAGGTGGCAGCTAACTATTAGGAGAATATTTTGGAAAAGGTGGTAGCTAATTAGTAGGAGAATGTTTTGGAAAAGGTGGCAGCTAACTATTAGGAGAATATTTTAGAAAAGGTGGCAGCTAATTAATAGGAGAATATTTTGGAAAAGGTGGCAGCTAACTATTAGGAGAATATTTTGGAAAAGGTGGCTGCTAATTAGTAGGAGAACATTTTGGAAAAGGTGGCAGCTAATTAGTAGGAGAATATTTTGGAAAAGGTGGCAGCTAACTATTAGGAGAATATTTTGGAAAAGGTGGCAGCTAATTAGTAGGAGAATATTTTGGAAAAGGTGGCAGCTAATTAGTAGGAGAATATTTTGGAAAAGGTGGCAGCTAGTTAGTAGGAGAATATTTTGGAATAGGTTACAGTTAATTAATAGGAGAATATTTTGGAAAAGGTGGCAGCTAATTAATAGGAGAATATTTTGGAAAAGGTGGCAACGAATTATTGGAACCATTGTTTTGGAAAAGGTGGCAGCTAACTATTAGGAGAATATTTTGGAAAAGGTGGTAGCTAATTAGTAGGAGAATGTTTTGGAAAAGGTGGCAACGAATTATTGGAACCATTGTTTTGGAAAAGGTGGCAGCTAACTATTAGGAGAATATTTTGGAAAAGGTGGTAGCTAATTAGTAGGAGAATGTTTTGGAAAAGGTGGCAGCTAACTATTAGGAGAATATTTTGGAAAAGGTGGCAGTTAATTAATAGGAGAATATTTTGGAAAAGGTGGTAGCTAATTAGTAGGAGAATGTTTTGGAAAAGGTGGTAGCTATTTAGTAGGAGAATGTTTTGGAAAAGGTGGCAGCTAACTATTAGGAGAATATTTTGGAAAAGGTGGCAGCTAATTAGCAGGAGAATATTTTGGAAAAGGTGGCAGCTAGTTAGTAGGAGAATATTTTGGAAAAGGTGGCAGTTAATTAATAGGAGAATATTTTGGAAAAGGTGGTAGCTAATTAGTTGGAGAATGTTTTGGAAAAGGTGGTAGCTAATTAGTAGGAGAATGTTTTGGAAAAGGTGGCAGCTAACTATTTGGAGAATATTTTGGAAAAGGTGGCAGCTAATTAGTAGGAAAATATTTTGGAAAAGGTGGCAGCTAATTAGTAGGAGAATATTTTGGAAAAGGTGGCAGCTAGTTAGTAGGAGAATATTTTGGAAAAGGTGGCAGTTAATTAATAGGAGAATATTTTGGAAAAGGTGGCAGCTAATTAATAGGAGAATATTTTGGAAAAGGTGGCAGCTAATTAATAGCAGAATATTTTGGAAAAGGTGGCAGCTAATTAATAGGAAAATATTTAGGAAAAGGTGGCAACTAATTAATAGGAGAATATTTTGGAAAAGGTGGCAACGAACTATTGGAACCATTGTTTTGGAAAAGGTGGCAGCTAACTATTAGGAGAATATTTTGGAAAAGGTGGCAGCTAATTAATAGGAGAATATTTTGGAAAAGGTGGCAGCTAATTAGTAGGAGAATATTTTGGAAAAGGTGGCAGCTAATTAGTAGGAGAATATTTTGGAAAAGGTGGCAGCTAGTTAGTAGGAGAATATTTTGGAATAGGTGGCAGTTAATTAATAGGAGAATATTTTGGAAAAGGTGGCAGCTAATTAATAGGAGAATATTTTGGAAAAGGTGGCAACGAATTATTGGAACCATTGTTTTGGAAAAGGTGGCAGCTAACTATTAGGAGAATATTTTGGAAAAGGTGGTAGCTAATTAGTAGGAGAATGTTTTGGAAAAGGTGGCAACGAATTATTGGAACCATTGTTTTGGAAAAGGTGGCAGCTAACTATTAGGAGAATATTTTGGAAAAGGTGGTAGCTAATTAGTAGGAGAATGTTTTGGAAAAGGTGGCAGCTAACTATTAGGAGAATATTTTGGAAAAGGTGGTAGCTAATTAGTAGGAGAATGTTTTGGAAAAGGTGGCAACGAATTATTGGAACCATTGTTTTGGAAAAGGTGGCAGCTAACTATTAGGAGAATATTTTGGAAAAGGTGGTAGCTAATTAGTAGGAGAATGTTTTGGAAAAGGTGGCAGCTAACTATTAGGAGAATATTTTGGAAAAGGTGGCAGCTAGTTAGTAGGAGAATATTTTGGAAAAGGTGGCAGTTAATTAATAGGAGAATATTTTGGAAAAGGTGGCAGTTAATTAATAGGAGAATATTTTGGAAAAGGTGGTAGCTAATTAGTAGGAGAATGTTTTGGAAAAGGTGGTAGCTATTTAGTAGGAGAATATTTTGGAAAAGGTGGCAGCTAATTAATAGGAGAATATTTTTGAAAAGGTGGCAACGAATTATTGGAACCATTGTTTTGGAAAAGGTGGCAGCTAACTATTAGGAGAATATTTTGGAAAAGGTGGTAGCTAATTAGTAGGAGAATGTTTTGGAAAAGGTGGCAACGAATTATTGGAACCATTGTTTTGGAAAAGGTGGCAGCTAACTATTAGGAGAATATTATGGAAAAGGTGGTAGCTAATTAGTAGGAGAATGTTTTGGAAAAGGTGGCAGCTAACTATTAGGAGAATATTTTGGAAAAGGTGGCAGCTAGTTTAGTAGGAGAATGTTTTGGAAAAGGTGGCAGCTAACTATTAGGAGAATATTTTGGAAAAGGTGACAGCTAGTTAGTAGGAGAATATTTTGGAAAAGGTGGCAGTTAATTAATAGGAGAATATTTTGGAAAAGGTGGTAGCTAATTAGTAGGAGAATGTTTTGGAAAAGGTGGCAGCTAGTTAGTAGGAGAATATTTTGGAAAAGGTGGCAGTTAATTAATAGGAGAATATTTTGGAAAAGGTGGTAGCTATTTAGTAGGAGAATGTTTTGGAAAAGGTGGCAGCTAACTATTAGGAGAATATTTTGGAAAAGGTGGCAGCTAATTAGCAGGAGAATATTTTGGAAAAGGTGGCAGCTAGTTAGTAGGAGAATATTTTGGAAAAGGTGGCAGTTAATTAATAGGAGAATATTTTGGAAAAGGTGGTAGCTAATTAGTTGGAGAATGTTTTGGAAAAGGTGGTAGCTAATTAGTAGGAGAATGTTTTGGAAAAGGTGGCAGCTAACTATTAGGAGAATATTTTGGAAAAGGTGGCAGCTAATTAGTAGGAGAATATTTTGGAAAAGGTGGTAGCTAATTAGTAGGAGAATGTTTTGGAAAAGGTGGCAGCTAATTAGTAGGAGAATATTTTGGAAAAGGTGGCAGCTAGTTAGTAGGAGAATATTTTGGAAAAGGTGGCAGTTAATTAATAGGAGAATATTTTGGAAAAGGTGGCAGCTAATTAATAGCAGAATATTTTGGAAAAGGTGGCAGCTAATTAATAGCAAAATATTTAGGAAGAGGTGGCAACTAATTAATAGGAGAATATTTAGGAAGAGGTGGCAACTAATTAATAGGAGAATATTTTGGAAAAGGTGGCAACGAATTATTGGAACCATTGTTTTGGAAAAGGTGGCAGCTAACTATTAGGAGAATATTTTGGAAAAGGTGGCAGCTAATTAATAGGAGAATATTTTGGAAAAGGTGGCAGCTAATTAGTAGGAGAATATTTTGGAAAAGGTGGCAGCTAATTAGTAGGAGAATATTTTGGAAAAGGTGGCAGCTAACTATTAGGAGAATATTTTAGAAAAGGTGGCAGCTAATTAGTAGGAGAATATTTTAGAAAAGGTGGCAGCTAATTAGTAGGAGAATATTTTGGAAAAGGTGGCAGCTAATTAATAGGAGAATATATTGGAAAAGGTGGCAGCTAATTAATAGCAGAATATTTTGGAAAAGGTGGCAGCTAATTAATAGAAAAATATTTAGGAAAAGGTGGCAACTAATTAATAGGAGAATATTTTGGAAAAGGTGGCAACGAACTATTGGAACCATTGTTTTGGAAAAGGTGGCAGCTAACTATTAGGAGAATATTTTGGAAAAGGTGGTAGCTAATTAGTAGGAGAATGTTTTGGAAAAGGTGGCAGCTAATTAGTAGGAGAATATTTTGGAAAAGGTGGCAGCTAGTTAGTAGGAGAATATTTTGGAAAAGGTGGCAGTTAATTAATAGGAGAATATTTTGGAAAAGGTGGCAGCTAATTAATAGCAGAATATTTTGGAAAAGGTGGCAGCTAATTAATAGCAAAATATTTAGGAAGAGGTGGCAACTAATTAATAGGAGAATATTTAGGAAGAGGTGGCAACTAATTAATAGGAGAATATTTTGGAAAAGGTGGCAACGAATTAATAGGAGAATATTTTGGAAAAGGTGGCAGCTAACTATTAGGAGAATATTTTGGAAAAGGTGGCAGTTAATTAATAGGAGAATATTTTGGAAAAGGTGGCAGCTAATTAATAGGAGAATATTTTGGAAAAGGTGGCAGCTAATTAATAGCAGAATATATTGGAAAAGGTGGCAGCTAATTAATAGCAGAATATTTTGGAAAAGGTGGCAGCTAATTAATAGAAAAATATTTAGGAAAAGGTGGCAACTAATTAATAGGAGAATATTTTGGAAAAGGTGGCAACGAACTATTGGAACCATTGTTTTGGAAAAGGTGGCAGCTAACTATTAGGAGAATATTTTGGAAAAGGTGGCAGCTAATTAATAGGAGAATATTTTGGAAAAGGTGGCAGCTAATTAATAGGAGAATATTTTGGAAAAGGTGGCAGCTAATTAATAGGAGAATATTTTGGAAAAGGTGGCAGCTAGTTAGTAGGAGAATATTTTGGAAAAGGTGGCAACGAACTATTGGAACCATTGTTTTGGAAAAGGTGGCAGCTAACTATTAGGAGAATATTTTGGAAAAGGTGGCTGCTAATTAGTAGGAGAACATTTTGGAAAAGGTGGCAGCTAATTAGTAGGAGAATATTTTGGAAAAGGTGGCAGCTAGTTAGTAGGAGAATATTTTGGAAAAGGTGGCAGTTAATTAATAGGAGAATATTTTGGAAAAGGTGGCAGCTAATTAATAGGAGAATATTTTTGAAAAGGTGGCAACGAATTATTGGAACCATTGTTTTGGAAAAGGTGGCAGCTAACTATTAGGAGAATATTTTGGAAAAGGTGGTAGCTAATTAGTAGGAGAATGTTTTGGAAAAGGTGGCAGCTAACTATTAGGAGAATATTTTAGAAAAGGTGGCAGCTAATTAATAGGAGAATATTTTGGAAAAGGTGGCAGCTAACTATTAGGAGAATATTTTGGAAAAGGTGGTAGCTAATTAGTAGGAGAATGTTTTGGAAAAGGTGGCAACGAATTATTGGAACCATTGTTTTGGAAAAGGTGGCAGCTAACTATTAGGAGAATATTTTGGAAAAGGTGGTAGCTAATTAGTAGGAGAATGTTTTGGAAAAGGTGGCAGCTAACTATTAGGAGAATATTTTGGAAAAGGTGGCAGTTAATTAATAGGAGAATATTTTGGAAAAGGTGGTAGCTAATTAGTAGGAGAATGTTTTGGAAAAGGTGGTAGCTATTTAGTAGGAGAATGTTTTGGAAAAGGTGGCAGCTAACTATTAGGAGAATATTTTGGAAAAGGTGGCAGCTAATTAGCAGGAGAATATTTTTGAAAAGGTGGCAGCTAGTTAGTAGGAGAATATTTTGGAAAAGGTGGCAGTTAATTAATAGGAGAATATTTTGGAAAAGGTGGTAGCTAATTAGTTGGAGAATGTTTTGGAAAAGGTGGTAGCTAATTAGTAGGAGAATGTTTTGGAAAAGGTGGCAGCTAACTATTAGGAGAATATTTTGGAAAAGGTGGCAGCTAATTAGTAGGAAAATATTTTGGAAAAGGTGGCAGCTAATTAGTAGGAGAATATTTTGGAAAAGGTGGCAGCTAGTTAGTAGGAGAATATTTTGGAAAAGGTGGCAGTTAATTAATAGGAGAATATTTTGGAAAAGGTGGCAGCTAATTAATAGGAGAATATTTTGGAAAAGGTGGCAGCTAATTAATAGCAGAATATTTTGGAAAAGGTGGCAGCTAATTAATAGGAAAATATTTAGGAAAAGGTGGCAACTAATTAATAGGAGAATATTTTGGAAAAGGTGGCAACGAACTATTGGAACCATTGTTTTGGAAAAGGTGGCAGCTAACTATTAGGAGAATATTTTGGAAAAGGTGGCAGCTAATTAATAGGAGAATATTTTGGAAAAGGTGGCAGCTAACTATTAGGAGAATATTTTGGAAAAGGTGGCAGCTAATTAGTAGGAGAATATTTTGGAAAAGGTGGCAGCTAATTAGTAGGAGAATATTTTGGAAAAGGTGGCAGCTAGTTAGTAGGAGAATATTTTGGAATAGGTGGCAGTTAATTAATAGGAGAATATTTTGGAAAAGGTGGCAGCTAATTAATAGGAGAATATTTTGGAAAAGGTGGCAACGAATTATTGGAACCATTGTTTTGGAAAAGGTGGCAGCTAACTATTAGGAGAATATTTTGGAAAAGGTGGTAGCTAATTAGTAGGAGAATGTTTTGGAAAAGGTGGCAACGAATTATTGGAACCATTGTTTTGGAAAAGGTGGCAGCTAACTATTAGGAGAATATTTTGGAAAAGGTGGTAGCTAATTAGTAGGAGAATGTTTTGGAAAAGGTGGCAGCTAACTATTAGGAGAATATTTTGGAAAAGGTGGCAGCTAGTTAGTAGGAGAATATTTTGGAAAAGGTGGCAGTTAATTAATAGGAGAATATTTTGGAAAAGGTGGCAGTTAATTAATAGGAGAATATTTTGGAAAAGGTGGTAGCTAATTAGTAGGAGAATGTTTTGGAAAAGGTGGTAGCTATTTAGTAGGAGAATATTTTGGAAAAGGTGGCAGCTAACTATTAGGAGAATATTTTAGAAAAGGTGGCAGCTAATTAGTAGGAGAATATTTTAGAAAAGGTGGCAGCTAACTAGTAGGAGAATATTTTGGAAAAGGTGGCAGCTAATTAATAGGAGAATATTTTGGAAAAGGTGGCAGCTAATTAATAGCAGAATATTTTGGAAAAGGTGGCAGCTAATTAATAGGAAAATATTTAGGAAAAGGTGGCAACTAACTAATAGGAGAATATTTTGGAAAAGGTGGCAACGAACTATTGGAACCATTGTTTTGGAAAAGGTGGCAGCTAACTATTAGGAGAATATTTTGGAAAAGGTGGCAGCTAATTAATAGGAGAATATTTTGGAAAAGGTGGCAGCTAACTATTAGGAGAATATTTTGGAAAAGGTGGCAGCTAATTAGTAGGAGAATATTTTGGAAAAGGTGGCAGCTAGTTAGTAGGAGAATATTTTGGAATAGGTGGCAGTTAATTAATAGGAGAATATTTTGGAAAAGGTGGCAGCTAATTAATAGGAGAATATTTTGGAAAAGGTGGCAACGAATTATTGGAACCATTGTTTTGGAAAAGGTGGCAGCTAACTATTAGGAGAATATTTTGGAAAAGGTGGTAGCTAATTAGTAGGAGAATGTTTTGGAAAAGGTGGCAACGAATTATTGGAACCATTGTTTTGGAAAAGGTGGCAGCTAACTATTAGGAGAATATTATGGAAAAGGTGGTAGCTAATTAGTAGGAGAATGTTTTGGAAAAGGTGGCAGCTAACTATTAGGAGAATATTTTGGAAAAGGTGGCAGCTAGTTTAGTAGGAGAATGTTTTGGAAAAGGTGGCAGCTAACTATTAGGAGAATATTTTGGAAAAGGTGGCAGCTAGTTAGTAGGAGAATATTTTGGAAAGGTGGCAGTTAATTAATAGGAGAATATTTTGGAAAAGGTGGTAGCTAATTAGTAGGAGAATATTTTGGAAAAGGTGGCAACGAATTATTGGAACCATTGTTTTGGAAAAGGTGGCAGCTAACTATTAGGAGAATATTTTGGAAAAGGTGGTAGCTAATTAGTAGGAGAATGTTTTGGAAAAGTGGCAACGAATTATTGGAACCATTGTTTTGGAAAAGGTGGCAGCTAACTATTAGGAGAATATTATGGAAAAGGTGGTAGCTAATTAGTAGGAGAATGTTTTGGAAAAGGTGGCAGCTAACTATTAGGAGAATATTTTGGAAAAGGTGGCAGCTAGTTTAGTAGGAGAATGTTTTGGAAAAGGTGGCAGCTAACTATTAGGAGAATATTTTGGAAAAGGTGGCAGCTAGTTAGTAGGAGAATATTTTGGAAAAGGTGGCAGTTAATTAATAGGAGAATATTTTGGAAAAGGTGGTAGCTAATTAGTAGGAGAATGTTTTGGAAAAGGTGGCAGCTAGTTAGTAGGAGAATATTTTGGAAAAGGTGGCAGTTAATTAATAGGAGAATATTTTGGAAAAGGTGGTAGCTAATTAGTAGGAGAATGTTTTGGAAAAGGTGGTAGCTATTTAGTAGGAGAATGTTTTGGAAAAGGTGGCAGCTAACTATTAGGAGAATATTTTGGAAAAGGTGGCAGCTAACTATTAGGAGAATATTTTGGAAAAGGTGGCAGCTAATTAGTAGGAGAATATTTTGGAAAAGGTGGCAGCTAATTAGTAGGAGAATATTTTGGAAAAGGTGGCAGCTAGTTAGTAGGAGAATATTTTGGAATAGGTGGCAGTTAATTAATAGGAGAATATTTTGGAAAAGGTGGCAGCTAATTAATAGGAGAATATTTTGGAAAAGGTGGCAACGAATTATTGGAACCATTGTTTTGGAAAAGGTTGCAGCTAACTATTAGGAGAATATTTTGGAAAAGGTGGTAGCTAATTAGTAGGAGAATGTTTTGGAAAAGGTGGCAACGAATTATTGGAACCATTGTTTTGGAAAAGGTGGCAGCTAACTATTAGGAGAATATTATGGAAAAGGTGGTAGCTAATTAGTAGGAGAATGTTTTGGAAAAGGTGGCAGCTAACTATTAGGAGAATATTTTGGAAAAGGTGGCAGCTAGTTTAGTAGGAGAATGTTTTGGAAAAGGTGGCAGCTAACTATTAGGAGAATATTTTGGAAAAGGTGGCAGCTAGTTAGTAGGAGAATATTTTGGAAAAGGTGGCAGTTAATTAATAGGAGAATATTTTGGAAAAGGTGGTAGCTAATTAGTAGGAGAATGTTTTGGAAAAGGTGGCAGCTATTTAGTAGGAGAATGTTTTGGAAAAGGTGGCAGCTAACTATTAGGAGAATATTTTGGAAAAGGTGGCAGCTAATTAGCAGGAGAATATTTTGGAAAAGGTGGCAGCTAGTTAGTAGGAGAATATTTTGGAAAAGGTGGCAGTTAATTAATAGGAGAATATTTTGGAAAAGGTGGTAGCTAATTAGTTGGAGAATGTTTTGGAAAAGGTGGTAGCTAATTAGTAGGAGAATGTTTTGGAAAAGGTGGCAGCTAACTATTAGGAGAATATTTTGGAAAAGGTGGCAGCTAATTAGTAGGAAAATATTTTGGAAAAGGTGGCAGCTAATTAGTAGGAGAATATTTTGGAAAAGGTGGCAGCTAGTTAGTAGGAGAATATTTTGGAAAAGGTGGCAGTTAATTAATAGGAGAATATTTTGGAAAAGGTGGTAGCTAATTAGTAGGAGAATGTTTTGGAAAAGGTGGCAGCTAGTTAGTAGGAGAATATTTTGGAAAAGGTGGCAGTTAATTAATAGGAGAATATTTTGGAAAAGGTGGTAGCTAATTAGTAGGAGAATGTTTTGGAAAAGGTGGTAGCTATTTAGTAGGAGAATGTTTTGGAAAAGGTGGCAGCTAACTATTAGGAGAATATTTTGGAAAAGGTGGCAGCTAACTATTAGGAGAATATTTTGGAAAAGGTGGCAGCTAATTAGTAGGAGAATATTTTGGAAAAGGTGGCAGCTAATTAGTAGGAGAATATTTTGGAAAAGGTGGCAGCTAGTTAGTAGGAGAATATTTTGGAATAGGTGGCAGTTAATTAATAGGAGAATATTTTGGAAAAGGTGGCAGCTAATTAATAGGAGAATATTTTGGAAAAGGTGGCAACGAATTATTGGAACCATTGTTTTGGAAAAGGTGGCAGCTAACTATTAGGAGAATATTTTGGAAAAGGTGGTAGCTAATTAGTAGGAGAATGTTTTGGAAAAGGTGGCAACGAATTATTGGAACCATTGTTTTGGAAAAGGTGGCAGCTAACTATTAGGAGAATATTATGGAAAAGGTGGCAGCTAGTTTAGTAGGAGAATGTTTTGGAAAAGGTGGCAGCTAACTATTAGGAGAATATTTTGGAAAAGGTGGCAGCTAGTTAGTAGGAGAATATTTTGGAAAAGGTGGCAGTTAATTAATAGGAGAATATTTTGGAAAAGGTGGTAGCTAATTAGTAGGAGAATGTTTTGGAAAAGGTGGCAGCTAGTTAGTAGGAGAATATTTTGGAAAAGGTGGCAGTTAATTAATAGGAGAATATTTTGGAAAAGGTGGTAGCTAATTAGTAGGAGAATGTTTTGGAAAAGGTGGTAGCTATTTAGTAGGAGAATGTTTTGGAAAAGGTGGCAGCTAACTACTAGGAGAATATTTTGGAAAAGGTGGCAGCTAATTAGCAGGAGAATATTTTGGAAAAGGTGGCAGCTAGTTAGTAGGAGAATATTTTGGAAAAGGTGGCAGTTAATTAATAGGAGAATATTTTGGAAAAGGTGGTAGCTAATTAGTTGGAGAATGTTTTGGAAAAGGTGGTAGCTAATTAGTAGGAGAATGTTTTGGAAAAGGTGGCAGCTAACTATTAGGAGAATATTTTGGAAAAGGTGGCAGCTAATTAGTAGGAAAATATTTTGGAAAAGGTGGCAGCTAATTAGTAGGAGAATATTTTGGAAAAGGTGGCAGCTAGTTAGTAGGAGAATATTTTGGAAAAGGTGGCAGTTAATTAATAGGAGAATATTTTGGAAAAGGTGGCAGCTAATTAATAGCAGAATATTTTGGAAAAGGTGGCAGCTAATTAATAGCAAAATATTTAGGAAGAGGTGGCAACTAATTAATAGGAGAATATTTAGGAAGAGGTGGCAACTAATTAATAGGAGAATATTTTGGAAAAGGTGGCAACGAATTATTGGAACCATTGTTTTGGATAAGGTGGCAGCTAACTATTAGGAGAATATTTTGGAAAAGGTGGCAGCTAATTAATAGGAGAATATTTTGGAAAAGGTGGCAGCTAATTAGTAGGAGAATATTTTGGAAAAGGTGGCAGCTAATTAGTAGGAGAATATTTTGGAAAAGGTGGCAGCTAACTATTAGGAGAATATTTTAGAAAAGGTGGCAGCTAATTAGTAGGAGAATATTTTAGAAAAGGTGGCAGCTAATTAGTAGGAGAATATTTTGGAAAAGGTGGCAGCTAATTAATAGGAGAATATATTGGAAAAGGTGGCAGCTAATTAATAGCAGAATATTTTGGAAAAGGTGGCAGCTAATTAATAGAAAAATATTTAGGAAAAGGTGGCAACTAATTAATAGGAGAATATTTTGGAAAAGGTGGCAACGAACTATTGGAACCATTGTTTTGGAAAAGGTGGCAGCTAACTATTAGGAGAATATTTTGGAAAAGGTGGCAGCTAATTAATAGGAGAATATTTTGGAAAAGGTGGCAGCTAACTATTAGGAGAATATTTTGGAAAAGGTGGCAGCTAATTAGTAGGAGAATATTTTGGAAAAGGTGGCAGCTAGTTAGTAGGAGAATATTTTGGAATAGGTGGCAGTTAATTAATAGGAGAATATTTTGGAAAAGGTGGCAGCTAATTAATAGGAGAATATTTTGGAAAAGGTGGCAACGAATTATTGGAACCATTGTTTTGGAAAAGGTGGCAGCTAACTATTAGGAGAATATTTTGGAAAAGGTGGTAGCTAATTAGTAGGAGAATGTTTTGGAAAAGGTGGCAACGAATTATTGGAACCATTGTTTTGGAAAAGGTGGCAGCTAACTATTAGGAGAATATTATGGAAAAGGTGGTAGCTAATTAGTAGGAGAATGTTTTGGAAAAGGTGGCAGCTAACTATTAGGAGAATATTTTGGAAAAGGTGGCAGCTAGTTTAGTAGGAGAATGTTTTGGAAAAGGTGGCAGCTAACTATTAGGAGAATATTTTGGAAAAGGTGGCAGCTAGTTAGTAGGAGAATATTTTGGAAAAGGTGGCAGTTAATTAATAGGAGAATATTTTGGAAAAGGTGGTAGCTAATTAGTAGGAGAATATTTTGGAAAAGGTGGCAACGAATTATTGGAACCATTGTTTTGGAAAAGGTGGCAGCTAACTATTAGGAGAATATTTTGGAAAAGGTGGTAGCTAATTAGTAGGAGAATGTTTTGGAAAAGGTGGCAACGAATTATTGGAACCATTGTTTTGGAAAAGGTGGCAGCTAACTATTAGGAGAATATTATGGAAAAGGTGGTAGCTAATTAGTAGGAGAATGTTTTGGAAAAGGTGGCAGCTAACTATTAGGAGAATATTTTGGAAAAGGTGGCAGCTAGTTTAGTAGGAGAATGTTTTGGAAAAGGTGGCAGCTAACTATTAGGAGAATATTTTGGAAAAGGTGGCAGCTAGTTAGTAGGAGAATATTTTGGAAAAGGTGGCAGTTAATTAATAGGAGAATATTTTGGAAAAGGTGGTAGCTAATTAGTAGGAGAATGTTTTGGAAAAGGTGGCAGCTAGTTAGTAGGAGAATATTTTGGAAAAGGTGGCAGTTAATTAATAGGAGAATATTTTGGAAAAGGTGGTAGCTAATTAGTAGGAGAATGTTTTGGAAAAGGTGGTAGCTATTTAGTAGGAGAATGTTTTGGAAAAGGTGGCAGCTAACTATTAGGAGAATATTTTGGAAAAGGTGGCAGCTAATTAGCAGGAGAATATTTTGGAAAAGGTGGCAGCTAGTTAGTAGGAGAATATTTTGGAAAAGGTGGCAGTTAATTAATAGGAGAATATTTTGGAAAAGGTGGTAGCTAATTAGTTGGAGAATGTTTTGGAAAAGGTGGTAGCTAATTAGTAGGAGAATGTTTTGGAAAAGGTGGCAGCTAACTATTAGGAGAATATTTTGGAAAAGGTGGCAGCTAATTAGTAGGAAAATATTTTGGAAAAGGTGGCAGCTAATTAGTAGGAGAATATTTTGGAAAAGGTGGCAGCTAGTTAGTAGGAGAATATTTTGGAAAAGGTGGCAGTTAATTAATAGGAGAATATTTTGGAAAAGGTGGCAGCTAATTAATAGCAGAATATTTTGGAAAAGGTGGCAGCTAATTAATAGCAAAATATTTAGGAAGAGGTGGCAACTAATTAATAGGAGAATATTTAGGAAGAGGTGGCAGCTAATTAATAGGAGAATATTTTGGAAAAGGTGGCAGCTAACTATTAGGAGAATATTTTGGAAAAGGTGGCAGCTAATTAGTAGGAGAATATTTTGGAAAAGGTGGCAGCTAGTTAGTAGGAGAATATTTTGGAATAGGTGGCAGTTAATTAATAGGAGAATATTTTGGAAAAGGTGGCAGCTAATTAATAGGAGAATATTTTGGAAAAGGTGGCAACGAATTATTGGAACCATTGTTTTGGAAAAGGTGGCAGCTAACTATTAGGAGAATATTTTGGAAAAGGTGGTAGCTAATTAGTAGGAGAATGTTTTGGAAAAGGTGGCAACGAATTATTGGAACCATTGTTTTGGAAAAGGTGGCAGCTAACTATTAGGAGAATATTATGGAAAAGGTGGTAGCTAATTAGTAGGAGAATGTTTTGGAAAAGGTGGCAGCTAACTATTAGGAGAATATTTTGGAAAAGGTGGCAGCTAGTTTAGTAGGAGAATGTTTTGGAAAAGGTGGCAGCTAACTATTAGGAGAATATTTTGGAAAAGGTGGCAGCTAGTTAGTAGGAGAATATTTTGGAAAAGGTGGCAGTTAATTAATAGGAGAATATTTTGGAAAAGGTGGTAGCTAATTAGTAGGAGAATATTTTGGAAAAGGTGGCAACGAATTATTGGAACCATTGTTTTGGAAAAGGTGGCAGCTAACTATTAGGAGAATATTTTGGAAAAGGTGGTAGCTAATTAGTAGGAGAATGTTTTGGAAAAGGTGGCAACGAATTATTGGAACCATTGTTTTGGAAAAGGTGGCAGCTAACTATTAGGAGAATATTATGGAAAAGGTGGTAGCTAATTAGTAGGAGAATGTTTTGGAAAAGGTGGCAGCTAACTATTAGGAGAATATTTTGGAAAAGGTGGCAGCTAGTTTAGTAGGAGAATGTTTTGGAAAAGGTGGCAGCTAACTATTAGGAGAATATTTTGGAAAAGGTGGCAGCTAGTTAGTAGGAGAATATTTTGGAAAAGGTGGCAGTTAATTAATAGGAGAATATTTTGGAAAAGGTGGTAGCTAATTAGTAGGAGAATGTTTTGGAAAAGGTGGCAGCTAGTTAGTAGGAGAATATTTTGGAAAAGGTGGCAGTTAATTAATAGGAGAATATTTTGGAAAAGGTGGTAGCTAATTAGTAGGAGAATGTTTTGGAAAAGGTGGTAGCTATTTAGTAGGAGAATGTTTTGGAAAAGGTGGCAGCTAACTATTAGGAGAATATTTTGGAAAAGGTGGCAGCTAATTAGCAGGAGAATATTTTGGAAAAGGTGGCAGCTAGTTAGTAGGAGAATATTTTGGAAAAGGTGGCAGTTAATTAATAGGAGAATATTTTGGAAAAGGTGGTAGCTAATTAGTTGGAGAATGTTTTGGAAAAGGTGGTAGCTAATTAGTAGGAGAATGTTTTGGAAAAGGTGGCAGCTAACTATTAGGAGAATATTTTGGAAAAGGTGGCAGCTAATTAGTAGGAAAATATTTTGGAAAAGGTGGCAGCTAATTAGTAGGAGAATATTTTGGAAAAGGTGGCAGCTAGTTAGTAGGAGAATATTTTGGAAAAGGTGGCAGTTAATTAATAGGAGAATATTTTGGAAAAGGTGGCAGCTAATTAATAGCAGAATATTTTGGAAAAGGTGGCAGCTAATTAATAGCAAAATATTTAGGAAGAGGTGGCAACTAATTAATAGGAGAATATTTAGGAAGAGGTGGCAACTAATTAATAGGAGAATATTTTGGAAAAGGTGGCAACGAATTATTGGAACCATTGTTTTGGAAAAGGTGGCAGCTAACTATTAGGAGAATATTTTGGAAAAGGTGGCAGCTAATTAATAGGAGAATATTTTGGAAAAGGTGGCAGCTAATTAGTAGGAGAATATTTTGGAAAAGGTGGCAGCTAATTAGTAGGAGAATATTTTGGAAAAGGTGGCAGCTAACTATTAGGAGAATATTTTAGAAAAGGTGGCAGCTAATTAGTAGGAGAATATTTTAGAAAAGGTGGCAGCTAATTAGTAGGAGAATATTTTGGAAAAGGTGGCAGCTAATTAATAGGAGAATATATTGGAAAAGGTGGCAACTAATTAATAGGAGAATATTTTGGAAAAGGTGGCAACGAACTATTGGAACCATTGTTTTGGAAAAGGTGGCAGCTAACTATTAGGAGAATATTTTGGAAAAGGTGGCAGCTAATTAATAGGAGAATATTTTGGAAAAGGTGGCAGCTAATTAATAGGAGAATATTTTGGAAAAGGTGGCAGCTAATTAATAGGAGAATATTTTGGAAAAGGTGGCAGCTAGTTAGTAGGAGAATATTTTGGAAAAGGTGGCAACGAACTATTGGAACCATTGTTTTGGAAAAGGTGGCAGCTAACTATTAGGAGAATATTTTGGAAAAGGTGGCTGCTAATTAGTAGGAGAACATTTTGGAAAAGGTGGGAGCTAATTAGTAGGAGAATATTTTGGAAAAGGTGGCAGCTAGTTAGTAGGAGAATATTTTGGAAAAGGTGGCAGTTAATTAATAGGAGAATATTTTGGAAAAGGTGGCAGCTAATTAATAGGAGAATATTTTTGAAAAGGTGGCAACGAATTATTGGAACCATTGTTTTGGAAAAGGTGGCAGCTAACTATTAGGAGAATATTTTGGAAAAGGTGGTAGCTAATTAGTAGGAGAATGTTTTGGAAAAGGTGGCAACGAATTATTGGAACCATTGTTTTGGAAAAGGTGGCAGCTAACTATTAGGAGAATATTATGGAAAAGGTGGTAGCTAATTAGTAGGAGAATGTTTTGGAAAAGGTGGCAGCTAACTATTAGGAGAATATTTTGGAAAAGGTGGCAGCTAGTTTAGTAGGAGAATGTTTTGGAAAAGGTGGCAGCTAACTATTAGGAGAATATTTTGGAAAAGGTGGCAGCTAGTTAGTAGGAGAATATTTTGGAAAAGGTGGCAGTTAATTAATAGGAGAATATTTTGGAAAAGGTGGTAGCTAATTAGTAGGAGAATGTTTTGGAAAAGGTGGCAGCTAGTTAGTAGGAGAATATTTTGGAAAAGGTGGCAGTTAATTAATAGGAGAATATTTTGGAAAAGGTGGTAGCTAATTAGTAGGAGAATGTTTTGGAAAAGGTGGTAGCTATTTAGTAGGAGAATGTTTTGGAAAAGGTGGCAGCTAACTATTAGGAGAATATTTTGGAAAAGGTGGCAGCTAATTAGCAGGAGAATATTTTGGAAAAGGTGGCAGCTAGTTAGTAGGAGAATATTTTGGAAAAGGTGGCAGTTAATTAATAGAAGAATATTTTGGAAAAGGTGGTAGCTAATTAGTTGGAGAATGTTTTGGAAAAGGTGGTAGCTAATTAGTAGGAGAATGTTTTGGAAAAGGTGGCAGCTAACTATTAGGAGAATATTTTGGAAAAGGTGGCAGCTAATTAGTAGGAGAATATTTTGGAAAAGGTGGTAGCTAATTAGTAGGAGAATGTTTTGGAAAAGGTGGCAGCTAATTAGTAGGAGAATATTTTGGAAAAGGTGGCAGCTAGTTAGTAGGAGAATATTTTGGAAAAGGTGGCAGTTAATTAATAGGAGAATATTTTGGAAAAGGTGGCAGCTAATTAATAGCAGAATATTTTGGAAAAGGTGGCAGCTAATTAATAGCAAAATATTTAGGAAGAGGTGGCAACTAATTAATAGGAGAATATTTAGGAAGAGGTGGCAACTAATTAATAGGAGAATATTTTGGAAAAGGTGGCAACGAATTATTGGAACCATTGTTTTGGAAAAGGTGGCAGCTAACTATTAGGAGAATATTTTGGAAAAGGTGGCAGCTAGTTAGTAGGAGAATATTTTGGAAAAGGTGGCAGTTAATTAATAGGAGAATATTTTGGAAAAGGTGGTAGCTAATTAGTAGGAGAATGTTTTGGAAAAGGTGGCAGCTAGTTAGTAGGAGAATATTTTGGAAAAGGTGGCAGTTAATTAATAGGAGAATATTTTGGAAAAGGTGGTAGCTAATTAGTAGGAGAATGTTTTGGAAAAGGTGGTAGCTATTTAGTAGGAGAATGTTTTGGAAAAGGTGGCAGCTAACTATTAGGAGAATATTTTGGAAAAGGTGGCAGCTAATTAGCAGGAGAATATTTTGGAAAAGGTGGCAGCTAGTTAGTAGGAGAATATTTTGGAAAAGGTGGCAGTTAATTAATAGAAGAATATTTTGGAAAAGGTGGTAGCTAATTAGTTGGAGAATGTTTTGGAAAAGGTGGTAGCTAATTAGTAGGAGAATGTTTTGGAAAAGGTGGCAGCTAACTATTAGGAGAATATTTTGGAAAAGGTGGCAGCTAATTAGTAGGAGAATATTTTGGAAAAGGTGGTAGCTAATTAGTAGGAGAATGTTTTGGAAAAGGTGGCAGCTAATTAGTAGGAGAATATTTTGGAAAAGGTGGCAGCTAGTTAGTAGGAGAATATTTTGGAAAAGGTGGCAGTTAATTAATAGGAGAATATTTTGGAAAAGGTGGCAGCTAATTAATAGCAGAATATTTTGGAAAAGGTGGCAGCTAATTAATAGCAAAATATTTAGGAAGAGGTGGCAACTAATTAATAGGAGAATATTTAGGAAGAGGTGGCAACTAATTAATAGGAGAATATTTTGGAAAAGGTGGCAACGAATTATTGGAACCATTGTTTTGGAAAAGGTGGCAGCTAACTATTAGGAGAATATTTTGGAAAAGGTGGCAGCTAATTAATAGGAGAATATTTTGGAAAAGGTGGCAGCTAATTAGTAGGAGAATATTTTGGAAAAGGTGGCAGCTAATTAGTAGGAGAATATTTTGGAAAAGGTGGCAGCTAACTATTAGGAGAATATTTTAGAAAAGGTGGCAGCTAATTAGTAGGAGAATATTTTAGAAAAGGTGGCAGCTAATTAGTAGGAGAATATTTTGGAAAAGGTGGCAGCTAATTAATAGGAGAATATATTGGAAAAGGTGGCAGCTAATTAATAGCAGAATATTTTGGAAAAGGTGGCAGCTAATTAATAGAAAAATATTTAGGAAAAGGTGGCAACTAATTAATAGGAGAATATTTTGGAAAAGGTGGCAACGAACTATTGGAACCATTGTTTTGGAAAAGGTGGCAGCTAACTATTAGGAGAATATTTTGGAAAAGGTGGCAGCTAATTAATAGGAGAATATTTTGGAAAAGGTGGCAGCTAATTAATAGGAGAATATTTTGGAAAAGGTGGCAGCTAATTAATAGGAGAATATTTTGGAAAAGGTGGCAGCTAGTTAGTAGGAGAATATTTTGGAAAAGGTGGCAACGAACTATTGGAACCATTGTTTTGGAAAAGGTGGCAGCTAACTATTAGGAGAATATTTTGGAAAAGGTGGCTGCTAATTAGTAGGAGAACATTTTGGAAAAGGTGGCAGCTAATTAGTAGGAGAATATTTTGGAAAAGGTGGCAGCTAGTTAGTAGGAGAATATTTTGGAAAAGGTGGCAGTTAATTAATAGGAGAATATTTTGGAAAAGGTGGCAGCTAATTAATAGGAGAATATTTTTGAAAAGGTGGCAACGAATTATTGGAACCATTGTTTTGGAAAAGGTGGCAGCTAACTATTAGGAGAATATTTTGGAAAAGGTGGTAGCTAATTAGTAGGAGAATGTTTTGGAAAAGGTGGCAGCTAATTAATAGGAGAATATTTTGGAAAAGGTGGCAGCTAATTAGTAGGAGAATATTTTGGAAAAGGTGGCAGCTAATTAGTAGGAGAATATTTTGGAAAAGGTGGCAGCTAACTATTAGGAGAATATTTTAGAAAAGGTGGCAGCTAATTAGTAGGAGAATATTTTAGAAAAGGTGGCAGCTAATTAGTAGGAGAATATTTTGGAAAAGGTGGCAGCTAATTAATAGGAGAATATATTGGAAAAGGTGGCAGCTAATTAATAGCAGAATATTTTGGAAAAGGTGGCAGCTAATTAATAGAAAAATATTTAGGAAAAGGTGGCAACTAATTAATAGGAGAATATTTTGGAAAAGGTGGCAACGAACTATTGGAACCATTGTTTTGGAAAAGGTGGCAGCTAACTATTAGGAGAATATTTTGGAAAAGGTGGTAGCTAATTAGTAGGAGAATGTTTTGGAAAAGGTGGCAGCTAATTAGTAGGAGAATATTTTGGAAAAGGTGGCAGCTAGTTAGTAGGAGAATATTTTGGAAAAGGTGGCAGTTAATTAATAGGAGAATATTTTGGAAAAGGTGGCAGCTAATTAATAGCAGAATATTTTGGAAAAGGTGGCAGCTAATTAATAGCAAAATATTTAGGAAGAGGTGGCAACTAATTAATAGGAGAATATTTAGGAAGAGGTGGCAACTAATTAATAGGAGAATATTTTGGAAAAGGTGGCAACGAATTAATAGGAGAATATTTTGGAAAAGGTGGCAGCTAACTATTAGGAGAATATTTTGGAAAAGGTGGCAGTTAATTAATAGGAGAATATTTTGGAAAAGGTGGCAGCTAATTAATAGGAGAATATTTTGGAAAAGGTGGCAGCTAATTAATAGCAGAATATATTGGAAAAGGTGGCAGCTAATTAATAGCAGAATATTTTGGAAAAGGTGGCAGCTAATTAATAGAAAAATATTTAGGAAAAGGTGGCAACTAATTAATAGGAGAATATTTTGGAAAAGGTGGCAACGAACTATTGGAACCATTGTTTTGGAAAAGGTGGCAGCTAACTATTAGGAGAATATTTTGGAAAAGGTGGCAGCTAATTAATAGGAGAATATTTTGGAAAAGGTGGCAGCTAATTAATAGGAGAATATTTTGGAAAAGGTGGCAGCTAATTAATAGGAGAATATTTTGGAAAAGGTGGCAGCTAGTTAGTAGGAGAATATTTTGGAAAAGGTGGCAACGAACTATTGGAACCATTGTTTTGGAAAAGGTGGCAGCTAACTATTAGGAGAATATTTTGGAAAAGGTGGCTGCTAATTAGTAGGAGAACATTTTGGAAAAGGTGGCAGCTAATTAGTAGGAGAATATTTTGGAAAAGGTGGCAGCTAGTTAGTAGGAGAATATTTTGGAAAAGGTGGCAGTTAATTAATAGGAGAATATTTTGGAAAAGGTGGCAGCTAATTAATAGGAGAATATTTTTGAAAAGGTGGCAACGAATTATTGGAACCATTGTTTTGGAAAAGGTGGCAGCTAACTATTAGGAGAATATTTTGGAAAAGGTGGTAGCTAATTAGTAGGAGAATGTTTTGGAAAAGGTGGCAGCTAACTATTAGGAGAATATTTTAGAAAAGGTGGCAGCTAATTAATAGGAGAATATTTTGGAAAAGGTGGCAGCTAACTATTAGGAGAATATTTTGGAAAAGGTGGTAGCTAATTAGTAGGAGAATGTTTTGGAAAAGGTGGCAACGAATTATTGGAACCATTGTTTTGGAAAAGGTGGCAGCTAACTATTAGGAGAATATTTTGGAAAAGGTGGTAGCTAATTAGTAGGAGAATGTTTTGGAAAAGGTGGCAGCTAACTATTAGGAGAATATTTTGGAAAAGGTGGCAGTTAATTAATAGGAGAATATTTTGGAAAAGGTGGTAGCTAATTAGTAGGAGAATGTTTTGGAAAAGGTGGTAGCTATTTAGTAGGAGAATGTTTTGGAAAAGGTGGCAGCTAACTATTAGGAGAATATTTTGGAAAAGGTGGCAGCTAATTAGCAGGAGAATATTTTGGAAAAGGTGGCAGCTAGTTAGTAGGAGAATATTTTGGAAAAGGTGGCAGTTAATTAATAGGAGAATATTTTGGAAAAGGTGGTAGCTAATTAGTTGGAGAATGTTTTGGAAAAGGTGGTAGCTAATTAGTAGGAGAATGTTTTGGAAAAGGTGGCAGCTAACTATTAGGAGAATATTTTGGAAAAGGTGGCAGCTAATTAGTAGGAAAATATTTTGGAAAAGGTGGCAGCTAATTAGTAGGAGAATATTTTGGAAAAGGTGGCAGCTAGTTAGTAGGAGAATATTTTGGAAAAGGTGGCAGTTAATTAATAGGAGAATATTTTGGAAAAGGTGGCAGCTAATTAATAGGAGAATATTTTGGAAAAGGTGGCAGCTAATTAATAGCAGAATATTTTGGAAAAGGTGGCAGCTAATTAATAGGAAAATATTTAGGAAAAGGTGGCAACTAATTAATAGGAGAATATTTTGGAAAAGGTGGCAACGAACTATTGGAACCATTGTTTTGGAAAAGGTGGCAGCTAACTATTAGGAGAATATTTTGGAAAAGGTGGCAGCTAATTAATAGGAGAATATTTTGGAAAAGGTGGCAGCTAACTATTAGGAGAATATTTTGGAAAAGGTGGCAGCTAATTAGTAGGAGAATATTTTGGAAAAGGTGGCAGCTAATTAGTAGGAGAATATTTTGGAAAAGGTGGCAGCTAGTTAGTAGGAGAATATTTTGGAATAGGTGGCAGTTAATTAATAGGAGAATATTTTGGAAAAGGTGGCAGCTAATTAATAGGAGAATATTTTGGAAAAGGTGGCAACGAATTATTGGAACCATTGTTTTGGAAAAGGTGGCAGCTAACTATTAGGAGAATATTTTGGAAAAGGTGGTAGCTAATTAGTAGGAGAATGTTTTGGAAAAGGTGGCAACGAATTATTGGAACCATTGTTTTGGAAAAGGTGGCAGCTAACTATTAGGAGAATATTTTGGAAAAGGTGGTAGCTAATTAGTAGGAGAATGTTTTGGAAAAGGTGGCAGCTAACTATTAGGAGAATATTTTGGAAAAGGTGGCAGCTAGTTAGTAGGAGAATATTTTGGAAAAGGTGGCAGTTAATTAATAGGAGAATATTTTGGAAAAGGTGGCAGTTAATTAATAGGAGAATATTTTGGAAAAGGTGGTAGCTAATTAGTAGGAGAATGTTTTGGAAAAGGTGGTAGCTATTTAGTAGGAGAATATTTTGGAAAAGGTGGCAGCTAACTATTAGGAGAATATTTTAGAAAAGGTGGCAGCTAATTAGTAGGAGAATATTTTAGAAAAGGTGGCAGCTAACTAGTAGGAGAATATTTTGGAAAAGGTGGCAGCTAATTAATAGGAGAATATTTTGGAAAAGGTGGCAGCTAATTAATAGCAGAATATTTTGGAAAAGGTGGCAGCTAATTAATAGGAAAATATTTAGGAAAAGGTGGCAACTAACTAATAGGAGAATATTTTGGAAAAGGTGGCAACGAACTATTGGAACCATTGTTTTGGAAAAGGTGGCAGCTAACTATTAGGAGAATATTTTGGAAAAGGTGGCAGCTAATTAATAGGAGAATATTTTGGAAAAGGTGGCAGCTAACTATTAGGAGAATATTTTGGAAAAGGTGGCAGCTAATTAGTAGGAGAATATTTTGGAAAAGGTGGCAGCTAGTTAGTAGGAGAATATTTTGGAATAGGTGGCAGTTAATTAATAGGAGAATATTTTGGAAAAGGTGGCAGCTAATTAATAGGAGAATATTTTGGAAAAGGTGGCAACGAATTATTGGAACCATTGTTTTGGAAAAGGTGGCAGCTAACTATTAGGAGAATATTTTGGAAAAGGTGGTAGCTAATTAGTAGGAGAATGTTTTGGAAAAGGTGGCAACGAATTATTGGAACCATTGTTTTGGAAAAGGTGGCAGCTAACTATTAGGAGAATATTATGGAAAAGGTGGTAGCTAATTAGTAGGAGAATGTTTTGGAAAAGGTGGCAGCTAACTATTAGGAGAATATTTTGGAAAAGGTGGCAGCTAGTTTAGTAGGAGAATGTTTTGGAAAAGGTGGCAGCTAACTATTAGGAGAATATTTTGGAAAAGGTGGCAGCTAGTTAGTAGGAGAATATTTTGGAAAGGTGGCAGTTAATTAATAGGAGAATATTTTGGAAAAGGTGGTAGCTAATTAGTAGGAGAATATTTTGGAAAAGGTGGCAACGAATTATTGGAACCATTGTTTTGGAAAAGGTGGCAGCTAACTATTAGGAGAATATTTTGGAAAAGGTGGTAGCTAATTAGTAGGAGAATGTTTTGGAAAAGTGGCAACGAATTATTGGAACCATTGTTTTGGAAAAGGTGGCAGCTAACTATTAGGAGAATATTATGGAAAAGGTGGTAGCTAATTAGTAGGAGAATGTTTTGGAAAAGGTGGCAGCTAACTATTAGGAGAATATTTTGGAAAAGGTGGCAGCTAGTTTAGTAGGAGAATGTTTTGGAAAAGGTGGCAGCTAACTATTAGGAGAATATTTTGGAAAAGGTGGCAGCTAGTTAGTAGGAGAATATTTTGGAAAAGGTGGCAGTTAATTAATAGGAGAATATTTTGGAAAAGGTGGTAGCTAATTAGTAGGAGAATGTTTTGGAAAAGGTGGCAGCTAGTTAGTAGGAGAATATTTTGGAAAAGGTGGCAGTTAATTAATAGGAGAATATTTTGGAAAAGGTGGTAGCTAATTAGTAGGAGAATGTTTTGGAAAAGGTGGTAGCTATTTAGTAGGAGAATGTTTTGGAAAAGGTGGCAGCTAACTATTAGGAGAATATTTTGGAAAAGGTGGCAGCTAACTATTAGGAGAATATTTTGGAAAAGGTGGCAGCTAATTAGTAGGAGAATATTTTGGAAAAGGTGGCAGCTAATTAGTAGGAGAATATTTTGGAAAAGGTGGCAGCTAGTTAGTAGGAGAATATTTTGGAATAGGTGGCAGTTAATTAATAGGAGAATATTTTGGAAAAGGTGGCAGCTAATTAATAGGAGAATATTTTGGAAAAGGTGGCAACGAATTATTGGAACCATTGTTTTGGAAAAGGTGGCAGCTAACTATTAGGAGAATATTTTGGAAAAGGTGGTAGCTAATTAGTAGGAGAATGTTTTGGAAAAGGTGGCAACGAATTATTGGAACCATTGTTTTGGAAAAGGTGGCAGCTAACTATTAGGAGAATATTATGGAAAAGGTGGTAGCTAATTAGTAGGAGAATGTTTTGGAAAAGGTGGCAGCTAACTATTAGGAGAATATTTTGGAAAAGGTGGCAGCTAGTTTAGTAGGAGAATGTTTTGGAAAAGGTGGCAGCTAACTATTAGGAGAATATTTTGGAAAAGGTGGCAGCTAGTTAGTAGGAGAATATTTTGGAAAAGGTGGCAGTTAATTAATAGGAGAATATTTTGGAAAAGGTGGTAGCTAATTAGTAGGAGAATGTTTTGGAAAAGGTGGCAGCTATTTAGTAGGAGAATGTTTTGGAAAAGGTGGCAGCTAACTATTAGGAGAATATTTTGGAAAAGGTGGCAGCTAATTAGCAGGAGAATATTTTGGAAAAGGTGGCAGCTAGTTAGTAGGAGAATATTTTGGAAAAGGTGGCAGTTAATTAATAGGAGAATATTTTGGAAAAGGTGGTAGCTAATTAGTTGGAGAATGTTTTGGAAAAGGTGGTAGCTAATTAGTAGGAGAATGTTTTGGAAAAGGTGGCAGCTAACTATTAGGAGAATATTTTGGAAAAGGTGGCAGCTAATTAGTAGGAAAATATTTTGGAAAAGGTGGCAGCTAGTTAGTAGGAGAATATTTTGGAAAAGGTGGCAGCTAGTTAGTAGGAGAATATTTTGGAAAAGGTGGCAGTTAATTAATAGGAGAATATTTTGGAAAAGGTGGTAGCTAATTAGTAGGAGAATGTTTTGGAAAAGGTGGCAGCTAGTTAGTAGGAGAATATTTTGGAAAAGGTGGCAGTTAATTAATAGGAGAATATTTTGGAAAAGGTGGTAGCTAATTAGTAGGAGAATGTTTTGGAAAAGGTGGTAGCTATTTAGTAGGAGAATGTTTTGGAAAAGGTGGCAGCTAACTATTAGGAGAATATTTTGGAAAAGGTGGCAGCTAACTATTAGGAGAATATTTTGGAAAAGGTGGCAGCTAATTAGTAGGAGAATATTTTGGAAAAGGTGGCAGCTAATTAGTAGGAGAATATTTTGGAAAAGGTGGCAGCTAGTTAGTAGGAGAATATTTTGGAATAGGTGGCAGTTAATTAATAGGAGAATATTTTGGAAAAGGTGGCAGCTAATTAATAGGAGAATATTTTGGAAAAGGTGGCAACGAATTATTGGAACCATTGTTTTGGAAAAGGTGGCAGCTAACTATTAGGAGAATATTTTGGAAAAGGTGGTAGCTAATTAGTAGGAGAATGTTTTGGAAAAGGTGGCAACGAATTATTGGAACCATTGTTTTGGAAAAGGTGGCAGCTAACTATTAGGAGAATATTATGGAAAAGGTGGTAGCTAATTAGTAGGAGAATGTTTTGGAAAAGGTGGCAGCTAACTATTAGGAGAATATTTTGGAAAAGGTGGCAGCTAGTTTAGTAGGAGAATGTTTTGGAAAAGGTGGCAGCTAACTATTAGGAGAATATTTTGGAAAAGGTGGCAGCTAGTTAGTAGGAGAATATTTTGGAAAAGGTGGCAGTTAATTAATAGGAGAATATTTTGGAAAAGGTGGTAGCTAATTAGTAGGAGAATGTTTTGGAAAAGGTGGCAGCTAGTTAGTAGGAGAATATTTTGGAAAAGGTGGCAGTTAATTAATAGGAGAATATTTTGGAAAAGGTGGTAGCTAATTAGTAGGAGAATGTTTTGGAAAAGGTGGTAGCTATTTAGTAGGAGAATGTTTTGGAAAAGGTGGCAGCTAACTACTAGGAGAATATTTTGGAAAAGGTGGCAGCTAATTAGCAGGAGAATATTTTGGAAAAGGTGGCAGCTAGTTAGTAGGAGAATATTTTGGAAAAGGTGGCAGTTAATTAATAGGAGAATATTTTGGAAAAGGTGGTAGCTAATTAGTTGGAGAATGTTTTGGAAAAGGTGGTAGCTAATTAGTAGGAGAATGTTTTGGAAAAGGTGGCAGCTAACTATTAGGAGAATATTTTGGAAAAGGTGGCAGCTAATTAGTAGGAAAATATTTTGGAAAAGGTGGCAGCTAATTAGTAGGAGAATATTTTGGAAAAGGTGGCAGCTAGTTAGTAGGAGAATATTTTGGAAAAGGTGGCAGTTAATTAATAGGAGAATATTTTGGAAAAGGTGGCAGCTAATTAATAGCAGAATATTTTGGAAAAGGTGGCAGCTAATTAATAGCAAAATATTTAGGAAGAGGTGGCAACTAATTAATAGGAGAATATTTAGGAAGAGGTGGCAACTAATTAATAGGAGAATATTTTGGAAAAGGTGGCAACGAATTATTGGAACCATTGTTTTGGAAAAGGTGGCAGCTAACTATTAGGAGAATATTTTGGAAAAGGTGGCAGCTAATTAATAGGAGAATATTTTGGAAAAGGTGGCAGCTAATTAGTAGGAGAATATTTTGGAAAAGGTGGCAGCTAATTAGTAGGAGAATATTTTGGAAAAGGTGGCAGCTAACTATTAGGAGAATATTTTAGAAAAGGTGGCAGCTAATTAGTAGGAGAATATTTTAGAAAAGGTGGCAGCTAATTAGTAGGAGAATATTTTGGAAAAGGTGGCAGCTAATTAATAGGAGAATATATTGGAAAAGGTGGCAGCTAATTAATAGCAGAATATTTTGGAAAAGGTGGCAGCTAATTAATAGAAAAATATTTAGGAAAAGGTGGCAACTAATTAATAGGAGAATATTTTGGAAAAGGTGGCAACGAACTATTGGAACCATTGTTTTGGAAAAGGTGGCAGCTAACTATTAGGAGAATATTTTGGAAAAGGTGGCAGCTAATTAATAGGAGAATATTTTGGAAAAGGTGGCAGCTAACTATTAGGAGAATATTTTGGAAAAGGTGGCAGCTAATTAGTAGGAGAATATTTTGGAAAAGGTGGCAGCTAGTTAGTAGGAGAATATTTTGGAATAGGTGGCAGTTAATTAATAGGAGAATATTTTGGAAAAGGTGGCAGCTAATTAATAGGAGAATATTTTGGAAAAGGTGGCAACGAATTATTGGAACCATTGTTTTGGAAAAGGTGGCAGCTAACTATTAGGAGAATATTTTGGAAAAGGTGGTAGCTAATTAGTAGGAGAATGTTTTGGAAAAGGTGGCAACGAATTATTGGAACCATTGTTTTGGAAAAGGTGGCAGCTAACTATTAGGAGAATATTATGGAAAAGGTGGTAGCTAATTAGTAGGAGAATGTTTTGGAAAAGGTGGCAGCTAACTATTAGGAGAATATTTTGGAAAAGGTGGCAGCTAGTTTAGTAGGAGAATGTTTTGGAAAAGGTGGCAGCTAACTATTAGGAGAATATTTTGGAAAAGGTGGCAGCTAGTTAGTAGGAGAATATTTTGGAAAAGGTGGCAGTTAATTAATAGGAGAATATTTTGGAAAAGGTGGTAGCTAATTAGTAGGAGAATATTTTGGAAAAGGTGGCAACGAATTATTGGAACCATTGTTTTGGAAAAGGTGGCAGCTAACTATTAGGAGAATATTTTGGAAAAGGTGGTAGCTAATTAGTAGGAGAATGTTTTGGAAAAGGTGGCAACGAATTATTGGAACCATTGTTTTGGAAAAGGTGGCAGCTAACTATTAGGAGAATATTATGGAAAAGGTGGTAGCTAATTAGTAGGAGAATGTTTTGGAAAAGGTGGCAGCTAACTATTAGGAGAATATTTTGGAAAAGGTGGCAGCTAGTTTAGTAGGAGAATGTTTTGGAAAAGGTGGCAGCTAACTATTAGGAGAATATTTTGGAAAAGGTGGCAGCTAGTTAGTAGGAGAATATTTTGGAAAAGGTGGCAGTTAATTAATAGGAGAATATTTTGGAAAAGGTGGTAGCTAATTAGTAGGAGAATGTTTTGGAAAAGGTGGCAGCTAGTTAGTAGGAGAATATTTTGGAAAAGGTGGCAGTTAATTAATAGGAGAATATTTTGGAAAAGGTGGTAGCTAATTAGTAGGAGAATGTTTTGGAAAAGGTGGTAGCTATTTAGTAGGAGAATGTTTTGGAAAAGGTGGCAGCTAACTATTAGGAGAATATTTTGGAAAAGGTGGCAGCTAATTAGCAGGAGAATATTTTGGAAAAGGTGGCAGCTAGTTAGTAGGAGAATATTTTGGAAAAGGTGGCAGTTAATTAATAGGAGAATATTTTGGAAAAGGTGGTAGCTAATTAGTTGGAGAATGTTTTGGAAAAGGTGGTAGCTAATTAGTAGGAGAATGTTTTGGAAAAGGTGGCAGCTAACTATTAGGAGAATATTTTGGAAAAGGTGGCAGCTAATTAGTAGGAAAATATTTTGGAAAAGGTGGCAGCTAATTAGTAGGAGAATATTTTGGAAAAGGTGGCAGCTAGTTAGTAGGAGAATATTTTGGAAAAGGTGGCAGTTAATTAATAGGAGAATATTTTGGAAAAGGTGGCAGCTAATTAATAGCAGAATATTTTGGAAAAGGTGGCAGCTAATTAATAGCAAAATATTTAGGAAGAGGTGGCAACTAATTAATAGGAGAATATTTAGGAAGAGGTGGCAGCTAATTAATAGGAGAATATTTTGGAAAAGGTGGCAGCTAACTATTAGGAGAATATTTTGGAAAAGGTGGCAGCTAATTAGTAGGAGAATATTTTGGAAAAGGTGGCAGCTAGTTAGTAGGAGAATATTTTGGAATAGGTGGCAGTTAATTAATAGGAGAATATTTTGGAAAAGGTGGCAGCTAATTAATAGGAGAATATTTTGGAAAAGGTGGCAACGAATTATTGGAACCATTGTTTTGGAAAAGGTGGCAGCTAACTATTAGGAGAATATTTTGGAAAAGGTGGTAGCTAATTAGTAGGAGAATGTTTTGGAAAAGGTGGCAACGAATTATTGGAACCATTGTTTTGGAAAAGGTGGCAGCTAACTATTAGGAGAATATTATGGAAAAGGTGGTAGCTAATTAGTAGGAGAATGTTTTGGAAAAGGTGGCAGCTAACTATTAGGAGAATATTTTGGAAAAGGTGGCAGCTAGTTTAGTAGGAGAATGTTTTGGAAAAGGTGGCAGCTAACTATTAGGAGAATATTTTGGAAAAGGTGGCAGCTAGTTAGTAGGAGAATATTTTGGAAAAGGTGGCAGTTAATTAATAGGAGAATATTTTGGAAAAGGTGGTAGCTAATTAGTAGGAGAATATTTTGGAAAAGGTGGCAACGAATTATTGGAACCATTGTTTTGGAAAAGGTGGCAGCTAACTATTAGGAGAATATTTTGGAAAAGGTGGTAGCTAATTAGTAGGAGAATGTTTTGGAAAAGGTGGCAACGAATTATTGGAACCATTGTTTTGGAAAAGGTGGCAGCTAACTATTAGGAGAATATTATGGAAAAGGTGGTAGCTAATTAGTAGGAGAATGTTTTGGAAAAGGTGGCAGCTAACTATTAGGAGAATATTTTGGAAAAGGTGGCAGCTAGTTTAGTAGGAGAATGTTTTGGAAAAGGTGGCAGCTAACTATTAGGAGAATATTTTGGAAAAGGTGGCAGCTAGTTAGTAGGAGAATATTTTGGAAAAGGTGGCAGTTAATTAATAGGAGAATATTTTGGAAAAGGTGGTAGCTAATTAGTAGGAGAATGTTTTGGAAAAGGTGGCAGCTAGTTAGTAGGAGAATATTTTGGAAAAGGTGGCAGTTAATTAATAGGAGAATATTTTGGAAAAGGTGGTAGCTAATTAGTAGGAGAATGTTTTGGAAAAGGTGGTAGCTATTTAGTAGGAGAATGTTTTGGAAAAGGTGGCAGCTAACTATTAGGAGAATATTTTGGAAAAGGTGGCAGCTAATTAGCAGGAGAATATTTTGGAAAAGGTGGCAGCTAGTTAGTAGGAGAATATTTTGGAAAAGGTGGCAGTTAATTAATAGGAGAATATTTTGGAAAAGGTGGTAGCTAATTAGTTGGAGAATGTTTTGGAAAAGGTGGTAGCTAATTAGTAGGAGAATGTTTTGGAAAAGGTGGCAGCTAACTATTAGGAGAATATTTTGGAAAAGGTGGCAGCTAATTAGTAGGAAAATATTTTGGAAAAGGTGGCAGCTAATTAGTAGGAGAATATTTTGGAAAAGGTGGCAGCTAGTTAGTAGGAGAATATTTTGGAAAAGGTGGCAGTTAATTAATAGGAGAATATTTTGGAAAAGGTGGCAGCTAATTAATAGCAGAATATTTTGGAAAAGGTGGCAGCTAATTAATAGCAAAATATTTAGGAAGAGGTGGCAACTAATTAATAGGAGAATATTTAGGAAGAGGTGGCAACTAATTAATAGGAGAATATTTTGGAAAAGGTGGCAACGAATTATTGGAACCATTGTTTTGGAAAAGGTGGCAGCTAACTATTAGGAGAATATTTTGGAAAAGGTGGCAGCTAATTAATAGGAGAATATTTTGGAAAAGGTGGCAGCTAATTAGTAGGAGAATATTTTGGAAAAGGTGGCAGCTAATTAGTAGGAGAATATATTGGAAAAGGTGGCAGCTAACTATTAGGAGAATATTTTAGAAAAGGTGGCAGCTAATTAGTAGGAGAATATTTTAGAAAAGGTGGCAGCTAATTAGTAGGAGAATATTTTGGAAAAGGTGGCAGCTAATTAATAGGAGAATATATTGGAAAAGGTGGCAACTAATTAATAGGAGAATATTTTGGAAAAGGTGGCAACGAACTATTGGAACCATTGTTTTGGAAAAGGTGGCAGCTAACTATTAGGAGAATATTTTGGAAAAGGTGGCAGCTAATTAATAGGAGAATATTTTGGAAAAGGTGGCAGCTAATTAATAGGAGAATATTTTGGAAAAGGTGGCAGCTAATTAATAGGAGAATATTTTGGAAAAGGTGGCAGCTAGTTAGTAGGAGAATATTTTGGAAAAGGTGGCAACGAACTATTGGAACCATTGTTTTGGAAAAGGTGGCAGCTAACTATTAGGAGAATATTTTGGAAAAGGTGGCTGCTAATTAGTAGGAGAACATTTTGGAAAAGGTGGGAGCTAATTAGTAGGAGAATATTTTGGAAAAGGTGGCAGCTAGTTAGTAGGAGAATATTTTGGAAAAGGTGGCAGTTAATTAATAGGAGAATATTTTGGAAAAGGTGGCAGCTAATTAATAGGAGAATATTTTTGAAAAGGTGGCAACGAATTATTGGAACCATTGTTTTGGAAAAGGTGGCAGCTAACTATTAGGAGAATATTTTGGAAAAGGTGGTAGCTAATTAGTAGGAGAATGTTTTGGAAAAGGTGGCAACGAATTATTGGAACCATTGTTTTGGAAAAGGTGGCAGCTAACTATTAGGAGAATATTATGGAAAAGGTGGTAGCTAATTAGTAGGAGAATGTTTTGGAAAAGGTGGCAGCTAACTATTAGGAGAATATTTTGTAAAAGGTGGCAGCTAGTTTAGTAGGAGAATGTTTTGGAAAAGGTGGCAGCTAACTATTAGGAGAATATTTTGGAAAAGGTGGCAGCTAGTTAGTAGGAGAATATTTTGGAAAAGGTGGCAGTTAATTAATAGGAGAATATTTTGGAAAAGGTGGTAGCTAATTAGTAGGAGAATGTTTTGGAAAAGGTGGCAGCTAGTTAGTAGGAGAATATTTTGGAAAAGGTGGCAGTTAATTAATAGGAGAATATTTTGGAAAAGGTGGTAGCTAATTAGTAGGAGAATGTTTTGGAAAAGGTGGTAGCTATTTAGTAGGAGAATGTTTTGGAAAAGGTGGCAGCTAACTATTAGGAGAATATTTTGGAAAAGGTGGCAGCTAATTAGCAGGAGAATATTTTGGAAAAGGTGGCAGCTAGTTAGTAGGAGAATATTTTGGAAAAGGTGGCAGTTAATTAATAGGAGAATATTTTGGAAAAGGTGGTAGCTAATTAGTTGGAGAATGTTTTGGAAAAGGTGGTAGCTAATTAGTAGGAGAATGTTTTGGAAAAGGTGGCAGCTAACTATTAGGAGAATATTTTGGAAAAGGTGGCAGCTAATTAGTAGGAGAATATTTTGGAAAAGGTGGTAGCTAATTAGTAGGAGAATGTTTTGGAAAAGGTGGCAGCTAATTAGTAGGAGAATATTTTGGAAAAGGTGGCAGCTAGTTAGTAGGAGAATATTTTGGAAAAGGTGGCAGTTAATTAATAGGAGAATATTTTGGAAAAGGTGGCAGCTAATTAATAGCAGAATATTTTGGAAAAGGTGGCAGCTAATTAATAGCAAAATATTTAGGAAGAGGTGGCAACTAATTAATAGGAGAATATTTAGGAAGAGGTGGCAACTAATTAATAGGAGAATATTTTGGAAAAGGTGGCAACGAATTATTGGAACCATTGTTTTGGAAAAGGTGGCAGCTAACTATTAGGAGAATATTTTGGAAAAGGTGGCAGCTAATTAATAGGAGAATATTTTGGAAAAGGTGGCAGCTAATTAGTAGGAGAATATTTTGGAAAAGGTGGCAGCTAATTAGTAGGAGAATATTTTGGAAAAGGTGGCAGCTAACTATTAGGAGAATATTTTAGAAAAGGTGGCAGCTAATTAGTAGGAGAATATTTTAGAAAAGGTGGCAGCTAATTAGTAGGAGAATATTTTGGAAAAGGTGGCAGCTAATTAATAGGAGAATATATTGGAAAAGGTGGCAGCTAATTAATAGCAGAATATTTTGGAAAAGGTGGCAGCTAATTAATAGAAAAATATTTAGGAAAAGGTGGCAACTAATTAATAGGAGAATATTTTGGAAAAGGTGGCAACGAACTATTGGAACCATTGTTTTGGAAAAGGTGGCAGCTAACTATTAGGAGAATATTTTGGAAAAGGTGGCAGCTAATTAATAGGAGAATATTTTGGAAAAGGTGGCAGCTAATTAATAGGAGAATATTTTGGAAAAGGTGGCAGCTAATTAATAGGAGAATATTTTGGAAAAGGTGGCAGCTAGTTAGTAGGAGAATATTTTGGAAAAGGTGGCAACGAACTATTGGAACCATTGTTTTGGAAAAGGTGGCAGCTAACTATTAGGAGAATATTTTGGAAAAGGTGGCTGCTAATTAGTAGGAGAACATTTTGGAAAAGGTGGCAGCTAATTAGTAGGAGAATATTTTGGAAAAGGTGGCAGCTAGTTAGTAGGAGAATATTTTGGAAAAGGTGGCAGTTAATTAATAGGAGAATATTTTGGAAAAGGTGGCAGCTAATTAATAGGAGAATATTTTTGAAAAGGTGGCAACGAATTATTGGAACCATTGTTTTGGAAAAGGTGGCAGCTAACTATTAGGAGAATATTTTGGAAAAGGTGGTAGCTAATTAGTAGGAGAATGTTTTGGAAAAGGTGGCAGCTAACTATTAGGAGAATATTTTAGAAAAGGTGGCAGCTAATTAATAGGAGAATATTTTGGAAAAGGTGGCAGCTAACTATTAGGAGAATATTTTGGAAAAGGTGGCTGCTAATTAGTAGGAGAACATTTTGGAAAAGGTGGCAGCTAATTAGTAGGAGAATATTTTGGAAAAGGTGGCAGCTAACTATTAGGAGAATATTTTGGAAAAGGTGGCAGCTAATTAGTAGGAGAATATTTTGGAAAAGGTGGCAGCTAATTAGTAGGAGAATATTTTGGAAAAGGTGGCAGCTAGTTAGTAGGAGAATATTTTGGAATAGGTTACAGTTAATTAATAGGAGAATATTTTGGAAAAGGTGGCAGCTAATTAATAGGAGAATATTTTGGAAAAGGTGGCAACGAATTATTGGAACCATTGTTTTGGAAAAGGTGGCAGCTAACTATTAGGAGAATATTTTGGAAAAGGTGGTAGCTAATTAGTAGGAGAATGTTTTGGAAAAGGTGGCAACGAATTATTGGAACCATTGTTTTGGAAAAGGTGGCAGCTAACTATTAGGAGAATATTTTGGAAAAGGTGGTAGCTAATTAGTAGGAGAATGTTTTGGAAAAGGTGGCAGCTAACTATTAGGAGAATATTTTGGAAAAGGTGGCAGTTAATTAATAGGAGAATATTTTGGAAAAGGTGGTAGCTAATTAGTAGGAGAATGTTTTGGAAAAGGTGGTAGCTATTTAGTAGGAGAATGTTTTGGAAAAGGTGGCAGCTAACTATTAGGAGAATATTTTGGAAAAGGTGGCAGCTAATTAGCAGGAGAATATTTTGGAAAAGGTGGCAGCTAGTTAGTAGGAGAATATTTTGGAAAAGGTGGCAGTTAATTAATAGGAGAATATTTTGGAAAAGGTGGTAGCTAATTAGTTGGAGAATGTTTTGGAAAAGGTGGTAGCTAATTAGTAGGAGAATGTTTTGGAAAAGGTGGCAGCTAACTATTTGGAGAATATTTTGGAAAAGGTGGCAGCTAATTAGTAGGAAAATATTTTGGAAAAGGTGGCAGCTAATTAGTAGGAGAATATTTTGGAAAAGGTGGCAGCTAGTTAGTAGGAGAATATTTTGGAAAAGGTGGCAGTTAATTAATAGGAGAATATTTTGGAAAAGGTGGCAGCTAATTAATAGGAGAATATTTTGGAAAAGGTGGCAGCTAATTAATAGCAGAATATTTTGGAAAAGGTGGCAGCTAATTAATAGGAAAATATTTAGGAAAAGGTGGCAACTAATTAATAGGAGAATATTTTGGAAAAGGTGGCAACGAACTATTGGAACCATTGTTTTGGAAAAGGTGGCAGCTAACTATTAGGAGAATATTTTGGAAAAGGTGGCAGCTAATTAATAGGAGAATATTTTGGAAAAGGTGGCAGCTAATTAGTAGGAGAATATTTTGGAAAAGGTGGCAGCTAATTAGTAGGAGAATATTTTGGAAAAGGTGGCAGCTAGTTAGTAGGAGAATATTTTGGAATAGGTGGCAGTTAATTAATAGGAGAATATTTTGGAAAAGGTGGCAGCTAATTAATAGGAGAATATTTTGGAAAAGGTGGCAACGAATTATTGGAACCATTGTTTTGGAAAAGGTGGCAGCTAACTATTAGGAGAATATTTTGGAAAAGGTGGTAGCTAATTAGTAGGAGAATGTTTTGGAAAAGGTGGCAACGAATTATTGGAACCATTGTTTTGGAAAAGGTGGCAGCTAACTATTAGGAGAATATTTTGGAAAAGGTGGTAGCTAATTAGTAGGAGAATGTTTTGGAAAAGGTGGCAGCTAACTATTAGGAGAATATTTTGGAAAAGGTGGTAGCTAATTAGTAGGAGAATGTTTTGGAAAAGGTGGCAACGAATTATTGGAACCATTGTTTTGGAAAAGGTGGCAGCTAACTATTAGGAGAATATTTTGGAAAAGGTGGTAGCTAATTAGTAGGAGAATGTTTTGGAAAAGGTGGCAGCTAACTATTAGGAGAATATTTTGGAAAAGGTGGCAGCTAGTTAGTAGGAGAATATTATGGAAAAGGTGGTAGCTAATTAGTAGGAGAATGTTTTGGAAAAGGTGGTAGCTATTTAGTAGGAGAATATTTTGGAAAAGGTGGCAGTTAATTAATAGGAGAATATTTTGGAAAAGGTGGTAGCTAATTAGTAGGAGAATGTTTTGGAAAAGGTGGTAGCTATTTAGTAGGAGAATATTTTGGAAAAGGTGGCAGCTAATTAATAGGAGAATATTTTTGAAAAGGTGGCAACGAATTATTGGAACCATTGTTTTGGAAAAGGTGGCAGCTAACTATTAGGAGAATATTTTGGAAAAGGTGGTAGCTAATTAGTAGGAGAATGTTTTGGAAAAGGTGGCAACGAATTATTGGAACCATTGTTTTGGAAAAGGTGGCAGCTAACTATTAGGAGAATATTATGGAAAAGGTGGTAGCTAATTAGTAGGAGAATGTTTTGGAAAAGGTGGCAGCTAACTATTAGGAGAATATTTTGGAAAAGGTGGCAGCTAGTTTAGTAGGAGAATGTTTTGGAAAAGGTGGCAGCTAACTATTAGGAGAATATTTTGGAAAAGGTGGCAGCTAGTTAGTAGGAGAATATTTTGGAAAAGGTGGCAGTTAATTAATAGGAGAATATTTTGGAAAAGGTGGTAGCTAATTAGTAGGAGAATGTTTTGGAAAAGGTGGCAGCTAGTTAGTAGGAGAATATTTTGGAAAAGGTGGCAGTTAATTAATAGGAGAATATTTTGGAAAAGGTGGTAGCTATTTAGTAGGAGAATGTTTTGGAAAAGGTGGCAGCTAACTATTAGGAGAATATTTTGGAAAAGGTGGCAGCTAATTAGCAGGAGAATATTTTGGAAAAGGTGGCAGCTAGTTAGTAGGAGAATATTTTGGAAAAGGTGGCAGTTAATTAATAGGAGAATATTTTGGAAAAGGTGGTAGCTAATTAGTTGGAGAATGTTTTGGAAAAGGTGGTAGCTAATTAGTAGGAGAATGTTTTGGAAAAGGTGGCAGCTAACTATTAGGAGAATATTTTGGAAAAGGTGGCAGCTAATTAGTAG